>NC_056523.1:314740464-314757910 GCF_019175285.1 Sceloporus undulatus | reverse complement strand
CATATACAGTACATAGCAATACAGGAAATGGATCGATAAACAGCCAACAACAGAACATCAGATAGTAAGCGACAATTATGCGATGCCTGGGAAGGCTTCTCTGAATAGGATGGTTTTCAACTCCGTTTTGAAGCTGGTTAAAGAAGTGATGGCTCTTGCTTGTGGAGGAAGAAGGTTCCAGGAGTGAGGGGCAGCAAGTGAAAAGGGGCGAATCCGGGATGGGGCAGAGGAAATCCTGGGCTGAGACAGGAACCCTTGACTACCAGAACGGAGGGCCCTGATGGGAAGGTGAGGAGAAAGAAGGTCTGATAAGTAAGGAGGGGCCAGTCCATGGAGGGCTTTGAATGTCGACAGCAGGAGCTTATACTGAATGCGGAAAGGGAGAGGGAGCCAGTGAAGGGATGCCAACACAGGAGAGATGTGGTCAGAGCAGTGGGAGGAAGTGATAATGCGTGCAGCTTGTATAACATCTACAAGAATGGTGTCAGAATTGGCAGCATCATCAACAAATCCAAGGCTCTGTATTTGGGATTAAGATAAATTAACATTGACTCTTGACCCAGGACGTTACATGGGGTGAGTTTCCATCACTCATCCCAGCTTCTGCCAACCTAGCAGTTCAAAAACATGTAAAACTTCAAGTAGATAAATATGGACTGTGGTGGGAAGGTAACAGCGTTCCATAGAGTCATACTGGCCACATGACCATCGGAGTCTTTTTTTGACAACGCTGGCTCCCTCACCTTAGTAACGGAGATGAACATTGCCCCTACAGTCAAACATGACTAGACAATTTACATTTATAGAGAAGTAATCCACTCCCACCCCACTGAATGACTACATACAGGGTGATTCAGAAATTATGATGCCAAAGTAAAGTTGTTCTTACTTGTTTTTAAACTATTCTTGTTGAATTACCCTATATTAATAACAAATTGTAACAGATGAGCTAGGGTTGCCATAAGTCAGGACCTCCACATCGAGACAAATGTAGGACAAATGCAGGACAACATTTTCAAATGTAGGACACATTTTTTAAAAATGGAGGACACACGAAAAAATTGATGCTTTTTTTAGAAATGTTAATATAAATACATGTTTCTTAGGCATGATCAAAATGGAGGACATTTTGGCATTATTCCTAGACAGATCACAGAAATGGACTTCCCTTTCTGGCCACCCCCCCCCCCCCCTTCCAAAAAGCCCTTTTGGGAATTGAACAGGGCTTTATTTTAACATTGCCTCTTGCATATTTCAGAGGCTTATTCCATAACCAAACCCTTTGGGTTTAACACTGAACATGGGTTAACATGGCTATGCATATCGAACATGGTTAAAAAGTGGATTTGCCCTCAGTTTCAGGTGTCATGCACCAACTATACTTCTCAGAAGTGTGTACTTGGTCAAGGGACTTTGGTTTTTCTTCATTTTGACTTGTTTTGTCTGTATTCCTCCCCATTAAATAAAGGAGACATGAAATGGAGTTAATGGGTACAGGTTGTTAAACAAAAAAGTCTTGTGAGACTCTGTAGGCAAGAGGTGCACCATGTTAAGAACTGCATTAAGCACACTTAGGCTGCTGCCACACTGCTTTCACTCTCATCACTCCATCCTATGGAATCCTGGGATTTGTAGTTTGTTGTGGTGCCAGGGCTGGGCTTTGAAATCTCAGGCATAAGAGAGGCAAAAGGCTTGGGCTGCATCTACACTGGAGAAATAATCTGGTTTGAGACCACTTTAACTGTCTTGGATGAATGCTATGGAATTCTGGGAATGGTGGTTTGTTCCAGCACCACAGCAGAATGGCAGTTAAACCCCTGGAAAGCTCTCTGACCAAGGTGACCAATGCCCTCACCCCAAAATGTAGGGCACCCAAGCAAAAAATGTAGGACATGGCCAAAAATAAAAGCCTAAAACACCCATGTAATTATAAATCCATGCTTCTTATCCATGATCCAAACGGAGGACATTTTGAAATTTGACAGAAGAGGACATGTCCTGGAAAAGGAGGAGGATGTCTGGTCACCTTGTCTGTGGTCCAAAATACACTGCAGAAATAAAACAATGCTGGACTGAAATGCCCAGAGTTCCTCACCAAAACTGCATCCACACTGAGGAAATAATCCAGTTCGAGAGTGTCTTCATTGTCCTGGGTTAGTGCTGGGGAATGCTGGGAATTGTAGTACATTGTGGCCCCAGAGCTATCTCTGACAGGGAGTCCCATAACCCTCCAAACGTAGTTGAACTGCAATGCCCAGAATTCCTCCCCAGGTGCATCCACACTGAGGAAATGGTCCAGGTTGAGACTGCTCAGTGCCGGGGAATCCTGGGAATTGTAGTCTTTTGTGGCCTCAGAGCCATGACTGACAGAGAAGTCTCAATGTCTCCCAAACACTAGCATTCCCAGGATTCCCTACCATTGAGTTAAAGCAGTCTCAAAGTGGGTTATTATTCCTGCAGTGTGTGAGAGAGATATAAAAGCTAGGGACTGGATTCATGTGGATCTCTGTGTCCAAAACACACTGCTTGGACTGCCAGGGCTCAGTGCTAAGGAATCCTGGGAATTGTAGTTTATTGTGTCACCAGAGCTCTCTGACAGAGAAGGCCAAGTGCCTCACAGACACCAGAATTCCAGAGCATTGAGCTTTGGCAGTTAAAGGGGGTCTCAAAGTGCAGAGAGAGGGGGGAGGGAGAGAAAAGCCAGGGAGTGTGAATGAGCAGCTCACCTCGGCTGTGGCTGCTCTAAAAGCAGTAGGAGGAGGAAGAGGAGGAGAAGGAGGAGGGATGGAGCCAAGGGAAGTGGCCAGGACCATCTGGAGGAGCCCCTGCTTTTCCTCATCATCACAGCCTCCTCCCTTCCACCGCAGGACCCAAAGGGCCAAACTGCTGGCAAGAGGCTCTGCCCCCAGGCAACGCCTCCTCCTCCTCCTCCTCCTCACCTCCTGGCCCTGAAGGCTCTTCCTGAGTCTGGCAACCTCCTCAAACTGGGACAAAGCTGAGTCAAGGAGGAAACCGTGCAGGGACGCCCCCTAGTGGTGAAAAACTGGGAATGTCCCGCCGGCAGGAGGGTTATGGCAACCCTAAGATGAGCACATCTCTAGAATTTCCTCCTGTTTGAATTTAGTCATTTTAATTAGAACAATTTATTGGCACTTGTTTATTGTTAGATCATTATCCAGTGTCGGTTGCTTCTTTTTAATCACTTTATTTTATAGTGCAAGAAATGCCATTCACAAACAAATCCTTTAATTAATATTATACAACCAAAACAACTTGCTTTAAAAGAGCATTTTTTAAGAAGAGTTATCGTTTAAGCTAGTGGCCAAAACATCTGAACTGTATTTTGCCACTTTATTCTCTGATTTAGTCCCATATATATGTAATCCTATACATTAATGGGAGGGGGGACTAGTTTAAACAACAACAAAAAATCTAGTTTAAACAAACAAACAAAAAAGCCACAAGTTTTTTTTTTAAAACATCTTTACCCCACTCCCCAACCCTATATTATTTGGACAAATGACTGTCTTTAACAGATTTATCAGAAGGACAGCAGAGGGCATCAGAGATCCACATTTTTGTTAATATGTTTTTCATGGATTTTATAGCCAGTGTTCATAAAACAGTGCAGTTTTTTGCAATCCCAGAATAGGTTATACAATGGACCCTTGTTATACACTGGGGTTTGGTTCAAAGATCCCCCGTGGATAACAAAATCTGTGGAAGTTCAAGCCCCATTAAATATAATGACATAGCAAAATGGTGTCCCTTATAAAAATGGAAAATCAAGGTTTGATATTTGAAATTTATACTTTTTGGGAACATTTTCAAACCATGGATGCTTGAATCCTTGTATAAAACATCAGTGTATAAGAAGGACCGACTGTATAGATTTTGGCCCTGCTTAAAATCAGCGAGAACAGCATGTGCAAAACCTGGCACTATGGCTGCTACCAGATTGTTAATCCAACATGTTTCTAGTACTAGGTTCCTGCTTGAATCTCAATCCTGCCAGCATTTTTCCCTAATATATCTAGTTGCTTTAGCACTATGATCATGCAATGTATGTACAGCTTTCCCTTCTTAAATAAAACATTTAACTAACAGAAATTTTCTAGTATATTTAAATAGTCTGTACTCTATATGATACATACAGTATCACCACAGTTCAGTCAAGTGCTATAGTTTAGTTGAAAATTCTTAAGGGGGCGGCTGCTTGTGCCATACATACTGTACTTTCCATCACATCTATGTTCAAATTCTTTTATAGTTCATTTGCATTTTACATGTGTGTGTCTGTGTGTGCGTGTTGGGTGTCATCAAGTCATTTCCAATTTATGGCAAACCTAAGGTGAACCTCTCATGGGATTGTCTTGGCAAGATTTGTTCAGAGAACATTTGCCATTGTCTTTCCCTGAGGCTGAGAGTATGGGACTTGCCCAAGGCCACCTAGTAGGTTTCATGGCCAAGCTGGGTATCAAACTGTGTTCTCCATAGTCATAGTCCAACCTGCGAACCACTATCCATACCGGCTCTAACCCTAAAGTACAGTACTCAAGAAATACACTAACTTTTTAAATTAATTGTTCACATAAGCAATCTAATTTAGTATCAAAGTAATATACATTCAGGAAATAAAAAGACAGAAAAAAGGAGAAGAAAAAGAAAAAAGGACAGATAACGAATACACAGTAGGGCTGTGACCTCCCGATCCTAATTGTAATAAAAAGGAAAATATTCTACCATTACAGATCCAACTAAATAATCCTACAAAAATTACTAAAAATCATTATCACAAATTATTACATCAATAGATTTCTTACTGTGCAAAAAAATCCATAAAAGGTTTCTAATCTTTCAAAAAGTCTTCAGTTGGTTTATCTTTTAGAATCCACATTAATTTGGCTAATTAGGCTAACTCAGCTATGGCGGGGTACAAACCGCCGCTTTGCGGCGCTTCCCCGCCGCCGTCATTTGCTCCGTGCGGGAGCCGCAGCAGCCAAACCGCGCGACTCCCACGCGGAGCAAAAAAGAAGCTCCATTTCGGAGCTTCTTTCTGCGGCGCCTCTATGGTGTCGCGAGGCGCCTGGCGCGGACTCGCGACGTCATAGGCGCCGCGACACGTCTGGACGCTGTGCGTCCAGTACGTAAAGATGGCGGCGCCCATGTAGAAGGTGCGCCGCCATCTTGTACGTATAGGATACGTACTAGGGTTAGGGGGGGCTCCAATTGAGGTTGTGTGGGGCAGGGGGAGGTATGGCGGTGGGAGGAGGGACTTGCGTTCCAGGGGAAGGCGAGATAGATGCATCATATCTATCCCGCCTTCCTGTCCCCCTCCCAACCTAAAGGACCTGAGGGTCTCTCCAGCCGTGCCACAAACCCTGTCGCTGCTCCTATGCAATGCCAGGTCTATTAACAACAAAGCCCACATCCTCCAGGACCTCCTGGAGGACTCTAAGTGTGACCTGGCTTGCATTACCGAGACCTGGCTGGGGCCTGAAGGGGATGCTGTGTGGGCTCAGGCCCTGCCTGCTGGGTTCTCGGTGAAGGACCAGCGCAGGTTAGGTGGGCGGGGGGTGTGTGGCCTTGGTACATAGGAACACCGTGTCCCTCACCAGGAACCACATCCGACAGACTACCTATATCGAGTGTATTTACCTGACCCTAAAGGCTAGGGACAGTCTGGGGATTCTGTTGGTGTATCGGCCACCCCGTGCATTAGCGGACTCCCTTAACGAGCTGACACAGCTGGTCGCTGAGCTGATGTTGGAGACGCCCAGGCTTCTTGTCCTGGGCGATTTCAACATCTCCCTCAAGGCCAGCTATGTTCCATCCGGTGCGGCTCGGGAATTCATGGAGACCATGGTGGCCATGGGCCTGTCCCAGCTGATACAGGGTCCTACGCATTGTGCGGGTAATACGCTCGATTTGGTCTTCTGTTCGGATGCGGAAAATCCGTGGGTGGAAATTGCTAATATTTCCCCCTTGTCATGGACGGATCATTTCCTGGTAGAGGTGAAAATCAAGGCTTCTACCCAGATCCCCCCCGGGGGTGGTGGACCAGTTAGGATGGTCCACCCTCGAAGGCTGATGGAACCTCAGAGGTTCCAGGAAGCCTTAGAGGGGCTCACGGTTGGAGATGACGGCGACTCTGTTGACGCCCTTACCGGTATTTGGAATACCGGTCTTTCTGGGGCTATACACAGAATCGCTCCCAAGCGTCCTCTCAGGCCCGCTTCCAACCGTAAGCCCTGGTATACGGAAGATCTCCGGGCGAGGAAGTGGGTTCTGCGACGGCTAGAGTACCGTTGGCGGAAACACCTTTGCTCAAACGACAAGACTCTCCTAGACCGACTATTAAAGGACTACGGAGAGGCAATACGAGCAACAAAGAACTCGTTCTATGGTGCTCGTATTGCGTCCGCAGAGTCACATCCGGCAGAGTTGTTCAGGGTGGTCAGGGAGCTAACTCAGCTCCCTCCTGCCCTGAACCAGATCCTTGAACCTTCTAAGGCCTGCTGTGACTTGTTTAATGACTTTTTCGTGGATAAAACTTCTCGTATAAGCGAAGGTCTGAACGCCGATATTATGGCAGAGCCTAGGGTAGAAGTGTCCAGAGCCTCCGCGGACTATGTTATACTGGATCAGTTTGAGTCGGTGAGTACCGAGGATGTGGACAAGATCCTCGGAAGTGTTCGGAAAACAACCTGCTCTCTTGATCCCTGCCCCTCCTGGTTAGCGGCCCAGGGGGGACCGGTGGTAACGTCTTTGTTACACCGGATAATTAACACCTCCTTGAGGGACGGGCGATTTCCATCGGATCTAAAATTGGCCATTGTAAAACCGATCCTAAAGAAGCCCTCCCTCGACCCCCTGGTACATAACAATCATCGGCCTGTTTCGCTGCTTCCATTCTTGGGGAAGGTGATCGAGAGGGCGGTTGCGATCCAGCTTCAGACGGTCTTGGATGAAACGGATTATCTGGACCCATTTCAAACTGGCTTCCGGGCGGGTCACGGGGTTGAGACGGCCATGGTCGCCTTGGTCGATGATCTCCGTCTGAGCGTCGACAGGGGAAGCGTGTCCCTGTTGGTGCTCTTGGACATCTCAGCGGCTTTCGATACCATAGACCATGGTATCCTTCTGGGGCGCCTGGCTGAGATGGGAATCGGGGGCACTGCGCTCCAGTGGTTCCGTTCCTACCTCTCCGGGAGGTCCCAGATGGTGCAGCTGGGAGACGTGTGCTCCGACGAGAGGCCCCTTAAAACTGGGGTCCCTCAAGGGGCCATTCTGTCTCCCATGCTATTTAACATTTACATGAAACCGCTGGGAGAGATCATCCGGAGACATGGGGCGCGGGGTTATCAGTACGCTGATGACACCCAAATCATTTTCTCTATGTCTCCGACTGATGCAGTGACTGGGGATGGCGTCTCTCCTCTCGTGGCCTGTCTAGAGTCAGTAATGGGCTGGATGAGGGAAAACCGACTCAAATTGAATCCAGAGAAAACGGAGGTACTAGTGATAGGTTCCCCTGGTCCAGGAATGGCGGTGGTTCCACCTGTCCTGAACGGGGTCACGCTCCCTGTGAAGGACTCCGTGCGCAGTCTGGGGGTGCTTCTTGACTCGTCGCTCCACCTGACTGCTCAGGTGAATGCGACGGTCAAGAGCACTTGTTACCAGCTTCGGCTGATCCGCCAGCTGCGCCCATACCTGGACCGGAGGGACCTAGAAACTGTTGTACATGCTCTGGTAACTTCGAGATTGGACTTCTGCAATGTACTCTACATGGGGCAACCCTTATACCAAACTCGGAAGCTTCAAATGGTACAGAATATGGCAGCCCGGCTGGTCACTGGCGTATCCAGGACCAGCCACATAACACCCGTGCTTAAAGATCTCCACTGGCTGCCCATTCGCTTCCGAGCTCAATATAAGGCGTTGGTTATCACCTATAAAGCCCTAAATGGCTTGGGCCCAGGATTCCTAAAGGACCGCCTCTCCCCATACAATCCGCCTCGCACCCTCAGAACATCTGGGCAGCAACTGCTGAAGGTGCCTGGGGCTAGGTTAGCTTCTACCTCTAGAAGGGCCTTTTCCACAGCTGCCCCAGCCCTTTGGAATACGCTGCCCACGGAGCTCCGCTCATCTACCACCCTGGCCCAATTTAGGAAGGACCTCAAAACCTTCCTATTCAAGCAGGCATTCCCCGACTAAATATCCTGTGGGCCTCCCTCCTCTTCCGTGACCATGAGGATGGGCTAACGGGGCCTTTGTTATTGTTTTAGACTGTGTATTGTTATTGTTTCGTGTTTTTAACCTGTATTTGTTTGCACTTGTTGCATTGTTGTAAGCCGCCCTGATCTTCTTGGAAGGGCGGGATATAAATAAAGATTTTATTATTATTTATTATTATTAGTACGTATCCTATACGTACTATATGGCGGTGTGTATCCCGCCATCGTTAATCCATTCTTCCGACATTTAGTCCACTCCTAAAATTTCATTTCAGTCCAAATATTCTTGCTGCTCTTGTCATATATAAGAAATACTCTTAACACTTTATATGCTCTTATCAGAAGGAGAAACCTAGCAGAAACAGCTAACTAAAACAAAACATCGCTTTTGGGACAGTTAAGAGCCGGTTTTAGTAGACCTGGACTTTTGAATTTTGTGATATAGTGGCTATAGTTAGAACTGAGACATGAGAGAACAGGGTCTCACAGAGCTATGGAACATGCTGGGTGATCTTGGACCAGTCATTGTCCCTCAGCCTGTACTACTTCATAGGGTTGCTGTGCAACTAAGGAGACAGGGAGGAGAAGAAGTTTGTATGGTCCGGTCCAGACGGATGGGAAAGGACGCTCTCATCACGTGCGAGGGGCGGCGCTTCTAGACGCCCCTCGCACATGACGAAGGCATCAAAATGGCGGTGCCCTGTACAGACAGGTACCACCATTATGACGTGCCGGATGCCTAGCGTCCACAAGTCACGGCACCATTACAATGTCATGAGTGCGCCATTGTAATGGCATCGCAAGAAGAACCCACTTCACGGGTTCCTTTTTTGTCCACGGGGAAGTCCCACGGTCTGGAGGCTGCGGCTTCCCCGCCGACCAAAACTAGGTGCTGGGAGACCATCCTTTTTGGATGGCCTGTCCCGTGCCTGTGCCACCTTGATTTCATTGGTGAAAGTGCAGGATATGACTGTAACCAATAAATAAATACTTGAGGAAGATTGGTAAGGATTGTAGTAGTTACAGGGCTTCTGCTGTTGCTGTCATATACTATTGGTGTGATATTGGTATCATATATGATAGTATCTATTTACTTGATCTTGCGTTTAGGCCAATATATGCTAATGTCCCACGCTTGTTTTACTCTGCTTTCTTACTATTGCAGACAATTACAATTATATATAGATATAATTCAAATGTAATATATATGTTTAATTTTTTATATATATAAATAGAAATAGAACAACACATTGGGCATGTGTGCCAGGATTTTATTTTGCAAAATGATGAAGCAGTAATCCTGTCAAGACTGTAATCCTGTACACACTTATAGCAATAGCAAAAGCAAGTACATTTCTATACCACTTATCTGTGAACTAACACTCCCAAAGTGGTTTACAGTGTATAAGCCAATTGCCCCCAACAAGCTGGGTACTCATTTTACCAACATATGAAAGGATGGAAGGCTGAGTAGACCCTGGAGTCCTGCAGGACCAAACTCACAACCTTGTGGCTTAGCCACTGTGTTACCAGGCCTCCACAAGAGAGCGAATCTCACTGAACCTGTTTTCTAAGTAGACATGTATGGGCTTATATTTTTATAAGTCTTTTTCACACTTAAAGTTATATATTGATAACTTTGTGAGGTATAGATCTCTCAGTATTTTGTGTTAAAAGGTGTCCTACAAACTCTTATATTTATCAACAAATGGAAAATAAATAATTGCACTTGAGAAAGACAGGCATCTGTTGTTCCACTCTTTTTTATTTTACAAAACCATTTTTATTTTTCTTGTCTGAATTAATTTATTAATGGATTGTTTCTTCAATTTATTTAATTTAATGGAATTTTTATATGCTGGGGTACAGCTGATAAGATTGCTTTTGCATAAAAACATACCATCATGGACATCCTAGTGGATACATGTCTGTAACATTTAAAAGTACTTTGAGGGAAATCATTGAATGATCTACTTAAAGTTCAAAAATATTCATTGAAAAATGCACACTCCATGGTTTTACACCTTTTTTTTTGCACCGGACATTTAATAATATAAAAGGAGATAATGCAGTAATTTTAAATCAACCACATTTTATGTTTTCTAAATCTCACAACTGTTTTAAGTTTTCTTATCTAAGGTTTCTGTATTACATTGTCCACAAATAGATGAAGAGGACAGTACAAGACAGAAAGGTGATTTTATTCTGTTTGTTGCAGGGAAATTTGCCTAAGTATTCTCACAACTCTCTGATGGTCCAAGCCCTGAAGACTAATATAACAGACCCAGATGTCCATGTACTGTTCTTTGATGTTGAAGCTCTGATTATTCAACTACTAACTGAAGAAGCCTCCAGGCCTAATACAGCCCTTATTTCCCCAGAGAATTTGCAGAAAGCATCTGGCAGTTCTGATAAAGGGGGTTCCTTTTTGGCTGGCAAACGAGCAGCAGTCTTGTTCCAGCAGGTCAAAGAAACAATTAAGGAAAACATAAAAGAACATCTTCTTGATGAGGATGAGGATGATGAGGAAGCAAAGAGAAGAGAAGATAGTGATCCAGAGTATCGGTCAAGCAAATCTAAGCCATTAACTCTCTTAGAATATAATCTGACCATGGACACAGCCAAGTTATTTATGTCATGCCTCCATGCTTGGGGCTTGAACAGTGTTCTAGATGAACTTTGTGGTGAACGTCTGGGAATGTTGAGACCTCACTGTTCTGTCTCTTTTGGTTTACTTTCAAGAGGAGGCCACATGTCTTTGATGCTTCCTGGACATAATCAGCCTGTAGGCAAAATGCTCTCTAGTGATGTTGAGGTAGGAAAGTCTGTTGCTCTCACAGAGGGACATATCAGAGGTACATATGGTATATCACGTGCAGTAACTACTCAGCACCTCCTCTCCATTATTTCCTTGGCAAACACCTTGATGAGTATGACGAACGCAACATTTATTGGAGATCATATGAAGAAGGGACCAGCCAGGTACTTGAAAAAACAAAACAAATGTATTTTACTTGTGTCACTTTTGTGTCACTTTTTATCACTCTTCATTTGCATAGCAGGTATTTGTCCATATATTTTTTTAAATGGAACATCATGGCTATGGTGAATCATATTCCAGTGTAAAAGCAGGACTTACCTGCTTTTTAGATGCTTCCTTATGGTCTTTAATATTAGTTCAACTTGAATGAAAGTGGAAACATTCTAGGTACTGTATATGGATTTGGACTTCAGGTCTAAATGATGTTCAATAAAATGCCTGATTTTTAATGACATTTTAAATAATTGAAAGTAATACTGTTAAAGATGTAGTTAATAAAATATAAATTATTTATTATCCCTATTCAGAAGTTATACTGATTGTGACACTTGCCAAATTTGTGTGTATCATTGATTTTAAAGATAAAATAGTCCCTAACAAGAAACCTTTTGAAAACTAAAGTAAGACTCCATCTGCCTTGAGCACAAGACTCAGAGAGGATAACAAGCTTCTGTTGGAAGGTGGGGAACAGACAGTGTGGGCTGCAGAAAAAGAAACAGCATGGGTAGATGGAAAGGATAGCAAAAGAATTGAAAAAAGATCAAAGAATAGAAAGGGTCTGGGTGGCAGTGAGAGTGAAAGGGACTATGTATGTGTGTTGTGTGGAGGATGTATCACATTCAGGTCTCATGTGATACAATTCTCAAATATTAACATGTTGTATTAACTGATTTTACTTGCCCAATTCTTTTATTTGTAGACCACCTAGACCAGGGACTCCTGAACTTCCTAAAGTGAAAACTCCTGCTCCTGTTGCTAGCCCAGCAGCTCAAGGGCTGATTAAACAAGGTAATGCTGTGAGATAAGTTGTGAAAAATTTGACTCTCTGGAAGAGTTGTGATTATGTTAACCTCCTCCATCTGACAGCCATACTGCAAATCAAAGTTTAAAACATCTTTTCAGTGATGAAGTTAAGTAGAAATGTCTGTTCATTATGGACATACAAAATGTTAAATTTTACTGAATTTGAAACATAAGCCTCTTTGTGTGTCTTCTGAATCCATAGCAGCTGTGTTTTTCTTTTAGTCTGTGCTGTCTTCCAAGTATGTTACAAGCTGTGGTGGTGGTAATCTACATTTCCCCCACTGTGCTTTACTTATTTCAGACTGTCTCATGGCACTGAATGGCAGATCTGGATGTAGAAACAGTTTTAGTTGTGTGTTAAAATCCAATGCAAATTTTATCATATGATAAGGCTGATTCATGGCAGCAAAGTTTTCAGGAGTTTACTGTGAAATCAAGAGGGACTGATGGAGAATACAGCTGCCATGGGTGTAGTCAACAGGCCTTGCAAAAGGTTTGTCCTTAAACTGATAACTGTGTAATTACAATATATGCTACTTTCATTAGTTCTTCTGAGACAAAAATGGCTAGATTCATCATGATAGGTTCTGTTAGGTTCCTCATTCATTTTTGCTACAATCGGGCCTGTAGAACTGTTTTGTCTGGTATTCAGTGGTGATCTGAGTAAAAGCAGCACATACTCTGCAATAACTTCAGGTACACCTGAGAGCCCATAAAGGAGTACAACTCCCATAGTGTTTGACTCCTAGAGTTTTCAAGTCTTTTATACTATTATTTTGCTGGAAGGGACATTTCTTAGCTTGTTGACATCTGGATGCGGGGGGAAAGGATTTGGCTGATAAAACTTGTTTTTGGCTCTCTGTTCCATACATAATACTGATGTTCTTCATCACATATTTTAAATATTCCATCCCAACTAGATGTTTATCTCCTGTATCAGTGACCTAGCAGTGGCCTTGGGTGGCCTACTGTAAGCAGGCAGTAATGCAAAATTTGGGATGATTCTGGCATGTGCTAGTAAGAAGCCATTTACACATTTTAAGTAATGGCAACCTTTTGTAATCCCTGAAGCCTTCCGCCTATGAAGCGGGTCTAAATCTAGAGGAGTAATTATTATGCCTAGCCTGTTTTTGTTTTTTTTTAATTTTCAACCATTTTCTTCCCTGCTACTGTCTCCTCTACCTCCCCACAGAATAAGGCAATGGCCATGCCTTTAAGAAAGTAGTAAAGTCATCACAGGAGCTGAGATCTGTTAACGGTTCTATACTGTAAATGTAAACTGAAATGTTTTTTGTATATGCATCTGTTTCTAATGTTCATGTTAGAAAAGTGGAAAAAATGTTGCCCATGAAGCAGCCCCAAATGTAGCAACAAGAGCTGTATCACATCATTACAAAAAGGCTGAACATCAGTCCTATTTGATACTGACTTTCATCATCCCCCAAATTAGAAGTCTTTAATACTTTTGTAAATACTGCTAACACATGTCCTGAAAGGTTACAGGCAGTGAAGAATATATTAAGCTTATACAGTTCTTTTATAATACATAGAGTATGCAGACACACAGAGATATTCTCTGTGCTAAAATTTATCTGCTGCCTCTTCTCTCCTTACTGAGGAACTGTGGTTTGTACCAAACAAATTGTTTATCACTTCAGCAATATTTTACTAAAATGTGATGCCTTTTTCCATCTATATCTATATCTATATCTATATCTATATCTATATATCTTGCTTCTCATATGTGTCTAATATCACTGTTCCAAAGACAGGGTTTTACCCCATAATCTCTTTTTGTGATCATTTTTAACATGCAAAAATTATTAACTTTTCCACGTACTAAACATTTGTGTATTTAAACTCAAAAAGTGGGTAGCTTGGCTACAGGAGAAGGAAACTGGTAATTGAGCACATGTGCACTTAAAAATATCTAGATTTCTAAGACAGCATCCATGTGACTTTGCCAAAGTGCTTTGTTACTTTATGGAAATACAGTATATGAGAGATTAAAATATTTTCCCCTTATTTAAAGTTACCTTAATAGCTGAACTGTCACGTGAATTAAAGTATTCAATCATTCTACTGTCTTGGTTTTGATATGCTGATACGAAAATAGGCATTCTTTCATTGAATAAAACTCAAATCACTGTTTTTAAAAGATATCAGCCCCAGTGTGGTGCGATAGAAATCCAGGTGCACATAGACTTTACAAAAACATCACTCTCATTAATGGGAGAAGCTTCAAATTCTAACTCATCTAACCAGATCTATAAACTATTGCTTACTTTTTGCTTTGAGACTAAATAAAGAAACTCAATGTTTGTCATAACAGAACTGATAGTCAGTAGGATTTATGTACAAAATCATGGCTGTTAGGTTTTCTCTATGCATTTGTCCTAGGTATCACATCATAGAAACACTCAATTTAAGAGTTTTCTTATCTGTCTTCTATTGCTTGTAACGACCCCTGTGATATGTTATGTATTTCTGTGTCTTTAACTTTGTTACTTGTAGTGCAGTTTAGACACTGCAGAGAGACTGAATATAATCGATGCATGCAGCATTCATTTTCAGATTGCCACAGAACCCAATACTACTGGCCTACCAAGCCAGCTGTTGTTACTTTCAGTTACACTGATTGATATAAATAATGACAGCTAGAGAGACTGTTCTCTTCCCCCACCCTTACCACAAAAGAGTCAAGCTTAAATATCGAACAGTAAACTCACAATCACACTCTGGGTGTGTGTTTTTAGAACCCCATGATTTCACCCCTACAAGTCTTTTAGCCATTCTGATGTGTTAATTTTTGAGTGTTTTTTGTAGTCTCAGGAAATACCTGCTAGCTAGTTTACTGGTTTGCACGTGCCACCATGATGCATTTATGTGGAAATCATAGAAGGAGTAATTTTGATACAGATGTCTTAGAGTGACAAAAGAAGTTCACTGCATGAAAACCAAACATACCATTCAGGAAACAATGCTTAATCTGTTCTGGGGCCTGAACCTATTGTCATTTTGCAATGGAATAAAGGAGAGGGATTAATTTGAAGATGCTTGTGCATGACATATGGTAATTCTCTGCAAGAAGGAAGTGTCAGCTAGTGACCTCTAAATCTTAACATTGACCTCTGGTTGTAGAATGGTGTGTGCCATAAGGTCTGCCTGTCCTTTCATATGATAATTTGATTCATAGAGCATTAGAGAAACTATAAAGTTTATGGCTGCCTTTGGACTGCCTTCACATTAAAAAATAAGAACCTCTCCACAATTCACAAAATGGCTGTCATAAAACTGCAGAAATTTTAATTTGCCGAAAACTATTTTGAGCAATTAACTTTTAAGTGGCTTCTTCACTAAAAAGTAGTTGAAAATACACACTAAATCAACCTTAACATGGTCCTAAAGGGATTATTTTCAGGGTGTCCCAAAGCCTGTACTTGGGACTCTTTTGAAAGGACAAAACAATGTTGTTGTTGCTGCTGCTGTTCGTTCCCTTTACAAAAAGCAATCTTGAAGCTATTTAAAGATAAACATACAGAACACAAATGTAGAAATCTATAATACAGTAAACAAAATAAATAAAAATGCATGCCATAAACAGATAACATAAAATAATACTAGAGGTGTTTGTGCATAGAACCTAGCTCTCTATTCTCCCCCTCCCCTGCCCCCAAAGAAATAGCCCATGACAATCAGGTCATAAAATATCTTTGCTTGGCTCTGATAAGATGAAAGGGTGAGCTTAGGAAGGATACTCTTAAAACAGGGCAACCAGAGAAAAGCTCTGTTCCTTAACTATCTCCCCTACAGCCTCTATCAGAGGGTTCAGAGAAAAAACTAGTCATGGGTTGAGGCTATTACAGTTCGCCCTTTTCTTACGCGGATGCTCAAGCGTGGCAGCAGCGTGCAGGGCACACGCCACGGGAGCGTTCCTCATTCATGCGAATGGGATGCGCCGCCCCTTGTGCCCCACGTGCTCCCCGCGGCTTGAGCACTGTACTGTGTGTGGTTTTTAAGGGAAGCCTCAGGTACTGCCCAGTAACTTGTGCTTTGTGTTAGTATTGATAACTGTAACAAGGGTCTAAATCAGATCACTTGTCCGAATTCAATCCCACATACCCACCAACAGTCCCAGTTAATCTTCTGTCATTCTATTTTTATTCTGGACTTTTTAAAAGTGTCCCAGTGTCCCTCTCCCCTCTTATTTTTCCTCCTTTGTCCTCAGCTTACTCCAGTTGCTGCAAATTGAATTCAAAATGCAAAAGTGCTTTGCTCTCAGCAGGGGTGAGAGGAGAGCAGGGGGTGGAATCTTGATCTTGCTGCTAGACTTGGGCAAAAGCAAACTATTCCACCTCTCCTAGCTTGTGTGTTCTTCATCAATAATAACTTTTGTAATCTTGATCACACTCTAATGTTACTTGGTCATACATGTCCTGGTTTTCATCTATAAAATGTTGGAGGGTATGGACCCATTGAATCAAGAGAATTTACCCAACTATTTACCGAGCATTCAGTAATCTACTATAGTTGGAGAAGCTAAACCTATATGTTTCCTACTCCAGACCATTTGTCGAAGTTTGTCTGACTCGTATTACCAAAGGAGATAGTCAGATGTTTTATGATGTAAATACTTTGTGCAAGCCAATATTAACAAAGACGACATACAAAGATTTCACATGTGTAAAACAGCTTTGCCTAAATTACTACAGACACAGATGTTTTACACAAGCCACACATGTTCAGACATATTCTGTCTTTATCAGTGGCTGATGGATAAAGAATAAGCTACTTCTTCAAGGTGGCAAAAACAAACAAAAAGCCTTTATCTTACCAGTTCTTCTCTGGAACAAAAAGTATAAAATATGCATAAAAATTATAACAAAACCTTATAAACTTTATATGTACTACACAATCTTTAAAATTTTTTGATTTTTTAAAAAAAACCCTCACCAAACTACAGGTTTTTCATATTCTGTCCTCAAGAAAAATCTGAATAGTTGTAAAGACCCAAGTAGTTGTAGAAGCATTTATGTATTCACAAGTCACTTTTTGTAAAGTTTTTGATGGGAGATAGAAAACTTGGCATGGTAAAATTCTTATACTTCTGCCACCTGTGAATGAGTTTTCCCCCTCTTTTTTTCTTATCCAACAGCTGCTCATGAAGACTATGGCTTGTACAAAGGATCTGTATCAGTCGCAATTTATATTAAACTGTTTCAGATTAATTCCACATTTTATGCCTTCTAGGGTGAGGAAAAAGAATCTAGTGATATCTTTAAGACTGTGTGATTTGTGGCAATATTAGTTAGACAAACCTTAGAAGAGTGGTTTGGAGTTCTATGGACATTTGAATAGGGCAGAT
>NC_056523.1:314710722-314740454 GCF_019175285.1 Sceloporus undulatus | reverse complement strand
TATCTATCTATCTATCTATCTATCTATCTATCTATCTATCTATCTATCTATCTATATCTTCTTCGTGGTCTCTACGAATCACACAAATGGGTTTATTCTGTGCCTGCGCAGCAATCCTCGGAAACTTCTAGAATCTCCAGGCAGAAAGCAATGTATCTTTCTGCAACTTTTTGGCGGTAGCTCTGCCCACCCACATATAAGGCCCCTGGTGGCCCGCTCCTCTCCAGTTCCTTCATTCCGCCGCGCTAAGCAGCTCTAGGAACTTCGCTAGCTTTTGCTTGCTCTTTGTTATTGGAATCTCTGGCTATTTTGACCTTCGGACTTTTACTGACCATTCTCTCGGACTTTCCCTTGGCTTGACGACTTTCTTTGACTTCGGCTTGACTTCGGACTGGTAACGGACTCTTCTTATCATGGCCTCCTTCAAGCAATGCATTAAGTGCGGGGTTAAATTCCCCAGGGCCGATGGCCACGACAAGTGTGTCCTCTGCCTGGGGGAGACACACGTTCAGGGCAGTTGTCCCCACTGCAAGGCCATGTCCACCCAAGCCCTCAAGAATAGGGACCGGACTCTCAAGGCTGCCCTCTATGAGAGGGTTCTCAGCCAGCCTAGTGGCTCTGGAGCCCCTGGGGATGTGGAGGCCTCCAAAGCCCCCAAGAAAAAAGGGGAGAAACGCTCCGACCGGGACAAGAAGCGGGCTCGCTCGTCCTCGCCGCCGGCTAAGACCCGCCGCAAGGGGCCCCCAAGCACGGTCTCAGTGCCTCCGCCTGAGTCGAGGCCAGTACCGTCGACATCACCTGTTCCTGAGCCGGAGAAGACCCCGACTCTGTCTCTACCGGCCCTCTTCCGTACGGTGCCGCTCGAGCCCAGAGTCCTCCTCACCAGTCACCTTTCTGTACTGGCAGACAGCCTACAGATTGTCCATGTGGACTCTGAATCGTAGGGAGAGCTTCGGGACTCCTACGCTCCATTCTCCCCTCAGAGGCCGAGGTCAAGATCACCCTCGCCTTCGCCAACAAGGCGACCACGCTCTGCCTCACGGGACCGGGCCACGCTAGGTACTGAAGCCAACGAGGCTCTGGCTGCACACCATCGCCCCCCTGCAGATCACGACCGGGACCTCTTCCAGGCGTTCCCGGATCTCGTCCACAATCAACGCACGGGACAGTATCTCATCCCGGTTGACCCGTCCTGCCTCCGCCGGGACCTCCATGCTCATCTCCAAGGCCGTCCTCCGGATGATGACACTTCCCGCCGGGACGACCGGGACGACCTCGGGACATCCGACCCTCTCCTCAGACGGCGGAGCCCATCCCCCTCGAGATCTGGCTCGGGCTCTCCTCGTTCCGCATCCCCAGTCTCGGATGAGGATGCCCCGTTTGTGCCTCAGGGCCCTTCTGTCCCTTCACCTACGGATGACGTCAGGGCCTTCGCCGACAGGGTCATACGGATGGCTGACGCCCTCAAGCTTGAAGTCGCCCATCCGGAGGATGATGCCCTCGACCCGGTAGAGAGGAGGATCCACGGCTCTGCCCCGGCTCCACCAGCCCTGGCCTACATCCCTTCCCTGGAGAAGATTGCCAAGCACTCTTGGGATGCCCCAGCCACCGTACCGTCCACTTCGCGCAGGATCGAGAACCTGTACCAAGTCACTCCATCCGCCCCGTCCTGGCTGTCGAACCGTCCGAAGCTGAATTCAGCTATTGTTGAAGGGGACCAGTCCACCTTCGCCCCCAAAGCCTCGTCCTCGCCCGTTGATAAGGACAGTAAGAAGCTGGACGCCTTGGCGAAGAAATTCTATGCTTCGGCTGCTCTAGACCTCAAGATTGCTAACTGTGCAGCTTGCATGGGGGCCTATGTCCAGTTCCTGGTGGAGAAGATGGATCCCACCATTGCAGACTTGCCCGAGGACAGGAGGCGTATGATGGCGGCTCTCAGAAATGAGATCCACCTGATGGCTGGACAGCAGATCATCTCCGCCAGGCACTCCACTGATTGTGCTTCCAAGATCCTCTCTGGCTCCATTGCCCTCTGCCGCTATGCGTGGCTCCGGTCATCAGATCTTACCCCTCAGGCAAAGGCGGCTATTGAAGACATGCCCTTTGACAACTCGGGCCTCTTCAATAGGGACACGGACGAGAAGCTTAGCTTCAGGTACCGGATGAAGACCGCGGCTAGAAAGCACGGTATGTCCTCCGTACCGTCCAAATCTCCTCACCAGAGGTACCCTGGCCAGCGCCCCTGGCACTCAGGAGGCCAGTACCGTTTTCAGCCCCAGGACCATCCTTACCACCAGGACAGCAACCCCCAAGGCCGATCCTCCCAGTCGCCTGCTCCCCCACCAGACAGGCGCCAATCTTCCCAACCCAGATACCAACAGGGATACAGGAAGAAGGATGGCCGGGGCAAGAAGAGGTTCTGATGTGTTTCTGCGCACCTCGTCACCTCCAATAGGCTGAGCCCCTTTTTTACCACCTGGGCCGCCATCACTACAGACTCTTGGGCACTTAACATCGTCCGTAGGGGTTATGCCCTAGAGTTCTCTGAGCTCCCGCCAACCGGAGCTTTTGTTTCAACCGTCCCCTCGGACACCCTTCTCGACGAAGTGCACACCCTCTTAGACAAAGGTGCCATTGAACCCGTCTCCCCCTCTGAGTTCAAGTGGTGCTTTTTCTCTAGGTACTTCACTGTACCGAAAAAAGACTCTGGCCTCAGACCCATAATGGATCTCCGAGCCCTTAATAACTTTATTGTTTACAAAAAATTCAGGATGGTAACTCTTGCTTCTATCTTATCACTCCTACAGAAAGAATACTGGTTCGTGACACTACACTTGAAAGACGCATATTTTCACATAGCGATCCTGGAGGACCACCGCAGGTTCCTCGCCTTCGCTGTCGGGCACCAGGCGTACCGGTACAAGGTCCTTCCCTTTGGCCTTGCCACAGCTCCAAGAGTCTTCACCAAGTGCATGGCACCCGTGGTGGCTTACTTACGTCAGAAGGGAATCACAGTCTTCCTGTACCTGGACGACTGGCTCTTCGCAGCATCTTCAAAGGACGCCCTACTCAAGCAGCTGGAATTTGCCTTATCCCTGCTACAAACACTAGGGCTGCAGGTCAACTTCGACAAGTCCAACTTGACTCCTACCAAGCGAATAGACTTTATAGGAGCAATGCTGGACTCTCGGCAGATGAGGGCATACCTTCCAGAGACAAGGTTCCAAGCCCTCTGCGCATCTCTACAGCCCTGCCTCAGCCAAAGACGCCTTCACGCCCGTGCAGTTCAAGTCGCCATGGGGCACTTGGCCTCCACCACTTTCGTCACACTGTGGGCCAGACTGCGCCTCAGGCCCATTCAATCTTGGTTCCTCTCCGTGTTCGACCCCGTCCGAGACACGGCCACCAAGTTGCTCACCATCCCGAGGACGGTACAGAGGTCCTTACGATGGTGGCTCCAATCCGACAACGTCTGTGTGGGGATGCCATTCTTACCCCCTCAGCCGGACCTCTCTCTGACTACGGATGCCTCCCTAAAAGGATGGGGCGCCCACACGCTGGACCTTACAATAAAGGACAGATGGTCACTGGCAGAAGCTACTCTCCACATCAACGTATTGGAGATGCTCGCCGTGGAGAAAGCACTCAGAGCCTTTCAGACGGTCCTCGCGGACAAGGTGGTGCTCCTCCTCACCGACAACACCACCGTCATGTACTACCTCAACAAACAGGGCGGTACGAAGTTGAGGACTCTGCTATTGATCACCATCCGCATTTGGGAATGGTGCATACAACACAAGATCTTGCTACAATGCATTCACCTGCCCGGCGAACAGAACAACCTGGCAGACCGTCTCAGCAGGTCATCATCCACTTGCCACGAGTGGAGACTGCATCCAGAAGTAGTCTCCCGACTCTTCAATCGTTGGGGAACCCCCCTCCTCGACCTGTTTGCCTCCCGGCTGAACACTCAGACCGCGAGATTCTGCTCACGGTACAGAGACACAGCATCGGAAGGGACGCCTTCCAGTTCAAATGGACCCAAGGCCTCCTGTACGCCTTCCCTCCATTCCCTTTGATTACAAGGGTCTTCTCAAAAATGTTGGCCGACCACATGGACGCAATCCTGGTAACGCCGTGGTGGCCCAGACAGCCGTGGTTCGCCCCGCTCCTACAACGAGCGCAGGACCATCTCCGCCTCGAGCACCGGCCCGACCTGCTCTCGCTCCACAACGGACAAGTTCACCATCCTGAGATGCAATCCCTCCCATTGGTAGCATGGAGGATTTCATCCTGAGGACACTTCCATCCGGTGTACAGGACATCATCAAAGCAGCACAGAGACCATCCACACGGAGGTCCTATGCCTACAAATGGGATAGTTTTCTAACCTTTCTACAAGCAAGGGACATTCCACCATCCCGTGTCTCCATCCCTGTAGTCCTGGATTTTCTCATGACTTTAGCAGATGCAGGTCTCTCCTTGAGTTCTATCAAATGCTACCTATCTGCTATTTCATCTCACTACCTGTTTCAGGACAAGCCTTCTCTCTTTGCGGATCCTCTCATAAAGAGGTTCCTTATGGGATTCAACAATTTGCACCCACCGATTCTAGACCCTACACCACAGTGGAGTCTAGATACCGTCTTGGCACATTTGGTATCTAAGCCCTTTGAGCCCTTAGCTACCACGGACCTGAGACTCCTGACTTGGAAGACGGCCTTCCTGGTAGCTATAACGTCAGCCCGCCGAGCTAGTGAATTGTGTGCCCTGAGGATGGACCAACCCTTACTCCGTTTCCACAAGGACAAGGTGGTGCTCTGTACAGACATCACTTTCTTGCCAAAGGTGGTGTCTGCCTTTCACATCAACCAGGACATTGTTTTGCCGACTCTGGCTCCTAATCCGACCACAGACTCTGAGCGTCAGCTCCATGCCCTGGATGTCCGCAGGGCACTGGCGTTCTATTTGGACAGGACATCTGCTTCCAGCCGTTCGGAGAGACTTTTTGTGTGCTACTCCGAAGCCAAGAAGGGGCTGCCGGTGTCACCACAGAGGTTCTCCAAGTGGGTGGTCAGCACCATCCACCTCTGCTACGAACTGGCTGGAAAGCCTCTAGCAGGTCGGGTTAGAGCCCATGCAACTAGGGCGGTAGCCACATCCTCAGCCTTTTTGATGGGGATTCCCCTTGAGGATGTGTGCAAGGCAGCTGTCTGGTCCCAGCCATTGACATTCATTAGGCATTACAGGCTGGACTCAAGGGCCAGGCATGATGCAGCCTTTGGGAGGGCAGTGTTACTTTCTGCCATTCAATAGACCTATTACACTGTTAATAAATAACACAGTTGTTTGGTTTACATACTTTATTGATTATGTGATTATTGGTTTTTGACATTCCCTCCTCCTCTGACTATAGCTCGCTAGTCTAAACCCATTTGTGTGATTCGCAGAGACCACGAAGAAGAAGAACAGGTTGCTCACCTGTAACTGTGTTTCTTCGAGTGGTCATCTGCGAATTCACACAAACCCGCCTGTCCATCCCCTCAGTGTCTGCTCATTTGACAACGCTTGTTGCCGCGCTGATTAGCGGCTCATTCGGAACTGGAGAGGAGCGGGCCACCAGGGGCCTTATATGTGGGTGGGCGGAGCTACTGCCAAAAAGTTGCAGAAAGATACATTGCTTTCTGCCTAGAGATTCTAGAAGTTTCCGAGGATTGCTGCGCAGGCGCAGAATAAACCCATTTGTGTGAATTCGCAGATGACCACTCGAAGAAACAGTTACAGGTGAGCAACCTGTTCATATATATATATATATAATCTTGATAAATATTCTTTTATACTAAATGCACTTGCTTTCTTGCCTTTTTTGTTATGTTGGTTGTTACAATTAGAGTCAGACTTTTGTTCTGTTGTCTACTCTATTTGTTGTTAATTGGTTTATCTTTCTTTTGTCATTGATTTTGGTTTTAATCTATGTTGTAAACTCCCTTGAGTCCTGTACTGGGAGATAGGCAGAATATAAAATAAATAAATAAACAAATAAATAAATAGCAATTAGATTTAGGCCCAGGGTTGTAATCAACTTCTGTTTACCCTCCATTACTTGAAATGGAGTTAGTTCAATGGTTTAATAAGTAACATTTCTGGACATAATTCAAAGAACAAAATTATCTTTCTGTGTTGTATAATTCACTTGTTTCTCTGTCACTGGCACACTTCTTGAAAGATCCTTGAATGGTAATTGTTTCAGTTATTACTGTCCTGGAGAATTCTGTTTTTCTTCATTCTTTAGTAATACTAACTTTTTTTTTCTGGAAACGCCTGTCTTCATTTTCCTCTTTATTTCTTCTTTCCTGCTCAAGTTGCTCCTGCTGTTTCTGCTAGCACTGAAGCTGATCACTCTGGCTCTGACCCTGCTCCTCCTTTACATACCTGTTTCTTAGTAAATGAAGGTATTCTCACCTTAGTTTCTATCTACTTGGCCTTTTTTTCCTTTTAACTAACTTGCTCTCTCATTGTTGTTACATGCCTCTCTTAATCTATGCATTCATTCACTGTGCAATTTGGAGACAAGCTTCACTTCACTAATGATTAGTTTAATTCATTCTCTCTGCCTTTGGGGAAGATCTTGCTTTCTTTAAGTGATGATTGTACATCACTTTACCTTATCTGACTAGCAGCACACACACACACACACACATTTAATGTAGAAAGATTTCCAGTTTTGCCAAACCCTTTTCACCACAGTAATGATGTGTGGTGGGCAATGTCAGAACAACTGCACATTTTAAATATCCTGACTGTGTAAGGTAGCTCTGAGCAATTGAACTGAAACCAATGAGACATTTTGGGGGACCTAGAAGAAATGTGTTATCTTACGATAAAACTAGGTTTATTTATGAATAAAGAAGATATTTTTCTTGTAGGCTTTGATGACATGATTTGATCTGTAAAAGAGGAGGTGGTTAAAAATCAACACATTATGAATGCTTTTCTGATAGAGAGTGATGTCCTTGTTTTTTTTAGAAAGACTTCAGCTAGTACATGAAATGAGACAAGATCATGACTTTTGACGATTATAAGGATGAAAATCTGAGCTGCAGTCAACTAAACTAAAAATAGAACATTTAGCTCCTTGTGGTTCTAAAATGATTCTAAATAGAGGTGTACCACTTTCAATGAATTGTGAGCTGCCTGTAAACATTTTCATAAATGTCACCATTTGTGCATTTCACACAGCTATGTTTAGTCTGTCAGTGGAACTGACACTACTTGCAGAATGGATTTGGCTTCCTTGTGTGCCCCCAAATTGTCAGAAGCAAATGGGAGTGGAAAAGAGAGCAAATGAAGGTCAGGCTTTATAAGTGGAGGCCCACTCAAGCTTCATTAGATGTTAACCTGTGGTTTATGGACATCCTCAGCAATCTAGTGCCCTCCATGTGCGCTCAGCTATAATACTGGGGATGATGGCAGTTGTAGTCCAGTGCATTTGGGAGACATCACATTAGGAAGTCTGATTTAATTGTTTGGGTAAAATGTTCACATTTAAAATATTGTTTAACATATTCAATTGTTGATTTCTTGTGTAAAGGATAATAGGTAGCACAAAAAGGTCTGATTCTTTGGGCACACTTTGCATTACCTTAGTTATTTTTGTTATGATAGAATTGCTTAATTTAAGCTTTAGCAAATGCAAATCTTCTCCTAAGGCAATGTTTCTTGTTCTCAGATTTCATAGTTCCCAGAATCTCTGAATAATGATCATTATGGCTGGAATTTCTGGGAGTTGAAATTGACCAATATTTGGGAGCCCAAGCTTGGGGACCAATGCTATAACTGATGACTAGAATTTATTAGTTAGACATATGCAGCATATTTCTGCAATAATTAAAGGACTGTTGAAATTTGCAATGTTAGAGAGCTGTTACTACAATTGTGCTGAATAGTTCCCCTGTTGTAACTTTTGGGTTTTCTGTTCTAATAAGTAAGGAATTTCCTCTGAAAACATGCAGGCTATATGCACATTTACCTTTCTCCTGAGTGCTGCCTTTTCTTCTTTTTAAATCAGTCACATGGGTGATTCACTCTAACCAGAGATCACACAATGAATGGGATAATACCACAATACTGTTGCCAATCCAACTTAACTATATGGTGTCAGTAGTGAATACAACTGAAAGTAATGGAAAGTGAACACAATTTAATTGAACAAGACTTTTTAAAAAATGAAAAGAGGATTTTCTTCTGGTACAGCAAATTAAAAACTTTTGCTTTGAATTTCAATGAGAAAAAAGTATAATGTGCATGTGATCCTACGTGTACTTTAATTTTAAAGAAAACAATAACATATTAGCAATACATTTCTATTGTTCTGTGTTGTGAATAAAGCATTTGGAGTAAAATACATTGACATGATGACAATGTTTGATGAAACTAGCTTGTTTTATCATAATTGGTGAATATCATTAAATGTATTTAACCAATGTGATGTTATTTAAACTTTTAAAATAGTTTGTGTGCGTTATGGCTCAGAAGGCTTTTAATGTAGTTTTATTGCTTATATGTAATTTTTATTTTTGTTTTATGTCATTGTGTTTGATGGCTGAACATCTGTGTCTGGCTTTATAGATTGTCTGCCGTCGTATGTGTAATTCAGTTACTTACGTATAGGTCTAGTTTATAGCATGGTTACAAAGATACCAAGAAGATTAATGCTATTACCTAAGAATTTTCTGGCTGTTTTCATTATTATTCATAGCTAAAGGCTTGGTGGAAAAGCACTGAATTTCTTAAAGGAAAAAAAAAATCTCATACAGTTCTTAGAAATAAAGTGTTTTCAGCCCTGTTGCAAAGTTATTGAGTATGCATAACAATTCACTGTACAATTGAACCACTAGTGTTGTAACTAATTATTCTCTATTGTTCTTTCTCCATTTGGTCATGGAGAAGGGGTATAACTATGAACAAGTTGTAGGTTTCCATAAAAACAAAACTGAGAGGACATTTGAACGTGCACATCCAAGTTAGTCACTGCTGCTGACTCAAATCCCATCTTTGTCCTCTTCTTTCCTTGTTGTATATGCCAATAAACCATGACCTTGTTGCCAAGGCATATGTCACTTCCTGCTAATTATGTTATTCAAAAGGCAACTGAATCTTTCTCAGATCCTAGAAACTGGGTGTGCATCTCATTGTGGCCACATTTTTCTGAAATATAACAAACACAGTACATTATAAAATACTTATTTAGGTGAAAACAATTACAGTTTCTTTAAATATGTTAAATATTTAGCCAATTTGTATGTTTTTCATTATTCATGTATGTGACCATGAGTTCCATATAAACTGGTGAATTTACCTTTATCTGGAAGGTCACCTTTGGATCCAAATTATCACATTATTGCTATATGGAATTACATTTTGATGTAGTTTTCGGTCAACATTGTGGAATATTAGGGAGGAGAGAACAGACAAAATAGTATATTGCTAATGTTTCTTGACATGCAGCTCTTTTTTTCAGTGGGCTCCAGATTCCTTTTCACCTTAGTACAGGGTGTTCTTAACAGGGATGGAAAATAGGTTACAAATGCCCAGTTATAGAAGGATAATTACTGGATCAGTAGCTTCTCTTGGCATAATGATCCAGTATAGCTTTATTATAGTTATATTGGCTTATCTAGCTGGAAGTTTGCTTTTCTGACAGATTTACTGTAAAGATTAGCAGATGTTCAATCTAGATGAGAAGAGGAGGTTGGAATCAAAGGCAACAAGACAAAATTGTGTCTAAATGATTGTAAAATAGTGTAAAATTTCCTCTGTTCTTGGTTTTTATATGCTTTGCCTATGTCTTGACAGGATGGAGTCAGCTTGCTGCTATGCATTGTGTTATGCTTCCTGACCTGTTGGGTCTGGATAAATTTAGACCACCTCTGCTTGAAATGTTGGCTCGTAGATGGCAAGATCGATGCTTGGAGGTACTGTTTTTTATTGAAGGTGGCAGTGGGGAAGAAAATGAATGTGTTAGCCAACATGGGAAATATTATTTTTACATTGGATATATTGTTCCAAGAAAAGTATACTATAATTCTGGTTTAGAGGCTAGATTTATATATAGGTATATGCAATTCAATTTGCAGGTCAGTTTTATAAAATGGAGAGTTAACATCCCAGTGTGACAACACTATATTGTAGTTAAATGGGAAACTAGACTTCAGAGAACAGGATTAATACAAAAGACATGATGAATCTCACTGGCCACTGGATGTCATCATTGTTCCATCAGAACATATGGAACTGCTCCTGAATACCAAAAGTCTTCCTTTGGAGTAGCATAGCTGGATTAAGCTGCGCACAGGTTATTGTTCATGCTTCAACAGTTCAGTAACTGCTGCAAATTCATTTTAATCCTTTTAAATAGTGTGCTTATTTTTAAAATGAGAGAGGAAAATGTATACAGAATCGAACACTTCATGTTATTGTGCAGGAAACTCATGTTCATGTAAGCAGTTCTTTGATGTGTGTGTGTGTGTGTGTGTGTGTGTGTTTATTAGTACCAGTTTTTCTTCATTTTTTTAAAAGATTCAGATCTGTATCTTTCATTTGTTTAGATGGCTAATGATAGCAGAGAGAAATTACAAAGATATCATTGATTACTGTGAGAATTTGAATCTATCTGCATTTTAGAACAATTTTTCTTTCTAACAAAGAGAAGGGTACAAGGCCAAGGGGTTTCTTAAGCCAATTTTAAGAGATAGGCTGCAGCATAGTTTGAATGTGACTCCGCCAGTCGGCAAATGGTGTTGGCACCTAGGGTTTTTTGTGTTTGTTTTTTTTTGTTAAATGACTATCTGGCCTTGACATCACATCTATGCTGTTGTGGCAAAAATAAAATGTTGATTGCGCAGCTTTAAAAGAAATATATGAGGAGCAGTGCTGTGACATTTACAGTAGGGTTTTGAGCTGATTTCTCATCTTAATTGAAAATCTGCTGCTGTGGTCGTACAGTAAGTGGTAAAGTCCATGCACACCTGGTAAATGTTGCCTTGCTCTGTTCTTGGCTAATTTTGCATTTCAGTTTCTACTGTGCCTCATTGTAATGGGAAGAAGATAGGAATAGCAGTAGAGCATCAACTCCTATACTAGTATACATTGGTAATTGAATTGAAAGAAAGCTCTGCTATACCTAAATCAAGTGTTCATAGCACATGGCCAATAGGCTGCATCCAAATCCCATTTTAAGGCACCCAGACAAACAGCTCAAAGCCCTTTAAAACAAGCATATTCTTCTTGTTTATTGCTTCTTTTTTATTCCTCTGAAATTCAGAGGTATAATTGATGTCCAAAATCTGTGGCATGGGTTTGAGGGAGAAAATTACACCCACTGCCAATATTGCCTGTTCCTGGCCTAATTGCTAGATATTGTTGCAAACTTTTAGGCCTCATTAGTGAACATTCTGGATCTCCAGAATTGGTTTCCAGTTTCAAATACATATACTGGTTGTATCTACAGGTGAGAGAGGCTGCCCAGGCCTTGCTGTTAGCTGAACTGAGAAGAATTGAACAAGTGGGGAGAAAGGAAACAATTGACATGTGGGCTCCTTACTTGCCGCAGTACATGGATAGTGTTATATCACGTAAGTATTTCCTCTTCAATCCCAAATCAAATTGTCTTAAAAGGCATACATTTGAGAAAAAAATAACTAAAATAACTGCATTTCATGGCAGAAACATAATTGTGTGTGTGTGTGTTCATGTACACATGCTCTGAATGCATCTTCATGGTAAGTCTAATCTGTCAATTAAAACATTTGATGCATCCTATTTAATTGTTTGTCTAATTGTTTTTACATTTGTATAATGAGATTTTTGCTGTATTTCATTTTTTATTTGTTGTAAGCCATTGCAGCTTAGTGGTTTGAGTACTGGACTACAACTCTGGAGACCAGGGTTCTGTTCCCAACTTGGCCATGAACCCTACTGGGTGCCTTGAGCAAGTCGCATGCTCTCAACCTGAGGGGAAGGCGATGGCAAACTTCCTTTGAGCAACTCTTGCCAAGAAACCCTTGTGATAAGTTTGCATTAGGGTCTCCATAAGTTGGAATGACTTGAAGACACACAACAACAACAAGTTTCCTTGGGTCCTATGTGCCATTCTCTGTGGATGAAAATCAGGATATAAATTAAGCAAGCAAGTATACAAACAAATAAAGTATTAAATAGTACATACAGAGGCTGGCAAGTTGCAGAATTTGTGGCATTGTGCTGTTATGGGATGCCTGTGATTTCATGCCATAACAACAGTAAGTACCAGGAGTGCCCCAAAGTATTTCTTGCCAGATTAGATATGCTAGAACAATGGAGGAATTTCACTTCTCTAGCATGTAATATCAGTCAGTCAGTTGCTGTTGACTACAATTTCACATTCCAGCTCACCCCATTCTGTTTTTAATTTCTCCTAAAATTCCAGCTCTGTTGATGCTCCAAAAGTGATCTAATAATTTTTTTAAAAAAATGTTATAAATATATTTCATGACATCTTTAAAAATGTCCTACAGCAGTGTTCCCAACCTTTGGTCTTCAAGGTGTTTTGGACTTCAATTCCCAGAAGGCTCGTCTAGCTTGACCAGTGGTCAGGAATTCTGGGAACTGAAGTCCAAAACACCTGGAAGACTAAAGTTTGGGAATAACTGTTCTACAGGATCCTTAAAGCCATAGCAACAGATAGCCCTGGTGGCACAGTGGTTAAATGCCAGCACTGCAGCAACTCACAGTCACAAGGTTGTGAGTTCAAGAGCTCCAAGGTCGATTCTGCCTGGCATCCTTTGGGAGGTCACTAAAATGAGTACCCAGTTTGTTGGGAGCAGTTAGCTTATACATTGTAAACTGTGTAGAGACTGCTTAGTGTAGTTTGAAGTGGTATATAAATGAGGCTGATATTTCTATTACTAACAGAAGAAAAGCTCTTTTATCTTTTTTTCATTCATTGATTCATTCAGAATTGCAGAAAAGCGGGTTATAAAAATAAAGAGTGACTTATAAATTGTTAAATACACAGTTTCCTGCCCTCAGGCTTACAATCTAAAAAATAATAATCATGAAACAAAAGGAGAAGGGGATGGCAGTGGGAAGGAGATCAAGTGCAGAGGTTCTTTTCTCCCTCTGAGGCCAGGGCCATGGCAGATGAATGGGGGGGGAGAGCCCTTCTTCTGTTTCTGGGTTAGGCATGATGGAGCCTTTTTTCTTTCTGAAAAAACATATCTTCCCATATGAACCTGCCAAAGCTTTAAGATCATCGGGGGAAGGCTTTCTCTTAGTCCTGCCACCATCACAAGCTCACTTGGTGAGGATATGAGAGAAACTTCTCAGTAGTTGCTTCCACCCTCTGGAATGTGCTTCCATATAAGACTAGGCTGGCCCCCTCCTTGCTTTTCTTTCAAACAGGCTTTTAATATCACTCTCAAGGAGGCTTCTTTTGGGGATGTGTGCAGTGTTTGTTTATATTTTTAACTTTTTGTATTTTTAATGTAACTTTATACTGTGTAATTATGTTTTTTAAATTGTATTAGCTAGTTTTTAACAAATATTGTCTGTGCTGTCTTGGGTCCCACACCAGAAGAAAGGTGGTACAGTCGGCCCTTCTTATACACGGATTTTTTATACACGGATTCAAGCATACACGGTTTGAAAATGTTCAAAAAAAAGTATAAATTTACCTTGATTTCCCATTTTTTATAAGGGACACCATTGTGCTATGTCATTATATTTAATGGGACTTGAGCATACACGGATTTTGTTATACATGGGGGTTCTTGGAACCAAACCCCAGCGTATAACAAGGGTCCACTGTATATAAAACAAGCAAACAAACAAATAAATAATGAATTTGATTGTGCTATTTTATGCAAGGGGCACATGCTTTTTTACTACACCATTGTATTTAATGGGAGTTGAGCATCCATGGATTTTAATATCCATGGGGGAGCCTGGAAGCAAACCCCAGTGTATTTGGTATAGATTAAGGGTGTACAATGATGTTGGGCTGCTGCTACTAGCATCCTTCAGTGACTCATTTGTCATTCTGATTAGGGCTGCTGCACTGCAGAATTATTGCAGTTTGACACTGCTTTAACTCTCATGGCTCCATCCTATGGAAGCCTGGGATGTGTAGTTTGTTGTGGCACCAGAGCTCTCAGACAGAGGACTACATATGTCACATAACTACAAATCCCAGAATTCCATGGCAGTTAAAGTGGTGTCATATTGCACTAATTCTGCAGTTTAAATACAGCTACAGTGTGATGGGAACTGCAGTCTAGCAATAGCTGAAAAGCCATAGTATGTTCATCCTAGTATAAACACCTTCCTCTCAGATGTCAATTGAAGGAGAGCAGAGCACAGTAAAAAGTCTAGCTGAAAATGATGAAGCATGTTACTGACAACTGTATGAGTATAACAAGTCATTTATCTTCATCATTAAAATTAAAATCCAACATTTTGAATTAATATTGGTATTATATATCATCCTGATCTGCCATGATCCAGAAAGTCTTGGTTGGTGTATCAGGATTATTACACTAGACAAATGTGAGATGTGCTGAAGGTTATATTTTTGTGTTACCATTCCATAGCAAGTTAGACAATTAAGTTTGTTTGTTAGAGGTTTGAAATTTGTTTGTTTTTAATATAATAGACAATGAGAACTTTACCCTGAGGAATTGAATTTCCTTTTGTTGACAGAGCTTTGTATGTTAAATGCCGATTGATTTTTTGAAAGATATATATAATGATCTTGTTAAAGCTAAATGGCCTATATAATTTAGATAAGTTGTTCTGTGCTGTTCCCAACAAGTGGCAGTAAAAATAACCTTAAAATTTTTGGCCTTCTCTTTATTAACTAAATGATTATTAGCAGTATTAGTATTGTTATTTAAATATCCTATCTATTTAATTATAAATGCCTATTTAAGTATTAATTAAAATAGTTGTTTCCCAGGATCTCAGAACAATGTACAAGTAGAATAAGTCTGACAGTTTAAAACACTTTAAAATTTAAAACAACAGAAATAATAAAAAGGTGAGAAAAATATTAAGCAATTTAAGTGATTTAAACAGGTTTAAAATGCTAAAACAGTTTGAAACTGTGTACCTATCAATTTTGGAATAAATTATTTAGGCTGAAAAACCTAAGCTGGAACTTTTTATTTTACTTGGTCCCAAAATGAAGTCTCTGTTTGTGCTAATCAGGTCTGTAGGAAGAAGCATTTCACAACTATAGTGCCACAACTGAGAAGACCCTCTCCCACAAGTAGGACATGGAAGAGTCTCCAAACCCCACCCCCACTGCTTCAGTCCTTGGGGAGGTGTTTTCTTAAATATTAAAGACCCAAGCTGTTCAGAGCTTTGAATTTCATCGCAAGTACCTTGAATTTAAAGTAGCAATATATTGGTAGCCAGTGCAGTTTCTTTAAAATTGGTGTTATAATTGGTGTTAATGATGCTTTGCTCATCTAGGCCCATGAAGAGCTTCTGGGTAGTCTCATACAGAGCAGAGTGTTACCAGTGCCTGAACTACTATGGCTGTGTTCAGGAAAATCTGTAACTGGCTGATCAGTTGAAGTTGATCCCAAAGACTCTGAGCTGTGTAGTCCCCCTGCAACTCCAGTGACAAATATGGACCTGGAAATACTCCCAAGCTATGTAGTTGCTTCCTCATGGGGAGTACAACTCTCTCCTAGACAGGTTGTTTAACTAGTTTCCATACCCAAGAACTGACAGTCTACAGAGCTCCCATGTTGTTGTGATTCAGCTTCAGTATACAGGGGTACCCCGGGTTACGAATTTAATTCATTCCGCCGCCGCTTTCGTAACCCGAAAGGCTTTCGCAAGCCGAAAACCCATAGGCGCTAATGGGGAAAAGCCGCGATTTGGTGCGAAAAAAGTGCCGAAAAGCACCAAAATTTCTTTCGTAACCCGAAATAACCTTCGTAACCCGGAACAGTTTTTTTCAATTGATTTTTTTCGTAACCCGGAAATTTCGTAAGGCGGCGCATTCGTATCTCGGGGTACCACTGTATTGGCTTTCATCTAGCCCATTAGAGCATCTAAGCACCTGCTAGTACTAGCACAGTCCTAGCCAAATCATGTGACAAGGATAAATACCATTATGTCCTCTTCCCTGCCTGTGACCTCATACATATATTAAAACACATGGGGACCCTTGTGGCACCCCTAATCTTAATAGTCATGGGATTGAATAGGAATTTCTCATTGCCACTCACTAAAACTGACATTGTAGATAAGAGTAGAAGCACTGTAACACGGTGCCTCCTACTCCTATCCCACTGATGCCATCTTCAGTGTTATCAAAAGTTATTGAGAAATTTAGGAAGATCAACATGGTATCACTCCCCCATCTTTCCTTGAGTGAGTCATCAGTCAGAGCATCTAAGGGCCATTTCAGTACTGCAGTTTGGCCTGAAACCAGGCTGAAATGGGTCTATTTAATCTGTTTCCTCCAACAACATAAAACTATCCATCCACTCCCTAACATCTTTCTCTAAAAGAGAACATGAGCTACAGGACAGTACTTTACACATATCTCTGGGTCCAGCAAGATCCTCTTCAAGAGAGGGGACATTACTCCGCCTTTCAGTGCAGTAAGCCCATCTCCCTGAAACAATGAGGCATTTACTTCCCCCTGTACCCACACAATTAGTTCACTTATGCTAGATCTTGTCAGCCAAGATCGGTAAATATCGAGCTTGCATGTGGTGGCACAGATCAATCCAAATGTCCACATCATGAGGCCACAACAGATGAAATGCATCCCATGTTACCTGACCAGATGGAACACTGAACTCTTCTCCAGCCTCTGTGAGATCAGTGGGTTTCAGGTTCTGAGCGAATATGAACAACTTTCCCTTTCAAATGCCTAGCAAATTTATCACAGCAGGCAAATGAGGGTTCCACTTCTTGCCTCTCTGAGCTAGATCTCAACAGACTATTCACCACTTGGAATAAATTTGCTGGATGGTATGTCAAAGGTTGGGGCATAATAATATTTTTTAATAGGCGCAAGAAAGCATCCTCACTTATATTTGGTTATACCCACTCCATGACCTATGCCATCTGCATTCTATGGTTGTCTAGTCTGTTTCATTGTTTATTCCAAGCTTTATTATGTTAAACCATTAAATGAAAATTTCTGACCTGGTAGTAAACTGGCAAATTTCAGGAGGTGATAATCTGTTGTCTCCTTGCACATATCGAAATGTCTTGTTAGTAGGCAACTTCCCTGACTCTGATATAAAATGAGGTTCATAGCATGATTTAATTGGGTGGGCATTCAAAATTACACTTTTTTTATTTTGAGTCTATAGTAAACTGAATCCTGATTGAGTTGGCAGCAGACTATACCCATCTCCTACCCCTACATTCCCTACACCAATACCCTTGCATTACCTAACCATAACTGATGGCATGCAGAGGGATCTTGTAGCACCTTTGAGACTGAGAGAACAAATAAGCTTTCATAGACTTTATGTACTTCCTCAGATACGTATAGTAGTAATGACCAAAGCTTTGAAATTGCACTCTTCAAGAACACGTATAGAAACATCCATGCCACCAGGGAATATGGCGAGGTATGCAATAGCACTAAAATTGCAACCAGACCCCCCCCCCCAAAAAAAAACACTTGCCATCGATTTATACATGAGGTTGACTTATAGTCGAAGATATACAGTATGTGAAATATAATGAAGAGAAAAATTCTAAAAGAGAATAAAAGCTAGCTATAAAAGAGGACAACCCAATTAAAAATTTTAAAAAGTCACAAAACATTAAGTTGGTCCATATTAAAATTAAGTTTATCATATTTGGATTAGAGCCTCTTAAATTAAAATAAATATGCTCTGAATGTTACATATCTATATAATGGATTTTAATGACATAAGTTTATATTCAAGAGAACAGCTAAAAAAAATTAATTGTAACTCAAAACCAATACTTTGCAGTACTTGCTCATTCTGTAATTCTTTAGGTTAATACTACAAGGTACATACATCTCCAGAAGCAGAAGAATACCTATAGATAAGGTTTAGCAATTTGGGATTTCATGACAAATCATAATTAACATAAAGTTGTGTGTTGGTGTGTGTGTGTGTGTTGTTTACCTTCAAGTCATTTCCAAGTTATGGTGACCCTAAAGCGAACTTATCACAGGGTTTTCTTGTTTCTTCAGTTTAGAACTCTTCTTCTAAGGAAACACATGATTTTTGTTTTGCTTGCTGAATATATACCATGGCTTGTCAACTGAGACAGTACACGACTAAGCCATACTTAAGCTGCCTTAAACGTATTTTGTCATGATGTCTCAATTGAGTCTCAATGTTTCTCATTGTGAATGTGTATCCCACCTCTGCCCACTGATGTGATAGCTTTTCCTCTGTTATCCTTATCACAACAATTTAGCACTGTGTTTAATTGTGTAAAAGCTAGAACTAGAGGAGCAATGTTTCTGATTTGCACTTAAAACCAGTGGCATGCTTGTTGATCTAGAAGGTATTTTGAAAAACTCACATTTTTTGTATGGCTAGGCTTGTGTCATTGGAAAGTTTTTCATAAAAAACAAAACAAAACAACAAACAGGTGTGTATGGGTGGAATTATTGAAACTGTTGGCAGTGCCTTGGTGTTCCTGGTATCAGTGTACATTGTTATAATAAATGAACTAATATGATGTGTGCTGAACCGTATAGTAATGATTTCTGCCATTAGTCTATTTCTGATTTGATGAAGAAAAGAGGGATGGAAATAATTATCTTTAAAAAATGCAGGACATGAATATAAGAATACTTCACTGGTATAGAACAAGTATCTAGAAAGCTTTTATTTGCCTGTCTTTGGTTTGAGGCAGATTGTGTTAGAGCTTCTATTTTAGGGATTTGTTTATTCAGTGTTATTTGCACCATGTAACAAAAAGCTCTCAGGATCAGTAATTTGTGGTAATGGGTATTAATGCCCCTAGTAGGATTATTTAGTTTGGTCTGTAATGGTAGAATTTTTTTTCCCTTTTTTGGATTTTGGTTTTCAAATATTACAGTTTGAATTGGGATCAAAGTTCTTTTGTGTCTTAGTTACTATTTAGTGTTTTAGTTTACTGTTCTAGCATTTTGTATTAGCTTTAGAGTAGCTTAGTCTTATGTTAATTTTAGTTTTAGTTATATATACACATGTATCATTACATATGTATGTGTATCTACTTTTTTCTTTTTTATGTTTTTTCTTAACTTTCCTTTTTTTCTTAATATTTAGAATTTTTGCTATGGATTTTATTTATTTTGATTAAAAAATTAATAAGAATGCCAAATACACCATTGTTTTAATGACTAATATTAGCAATAAGACCCTTGGGGGAAAATCACTGTTGCAAAAATCAATGTTCTGCAGTTAGATGAAATTTCAGCAATTTTATATGTGAGTACTCATAGAATTGGAAGAGACCACAAGATCCATCTGATCCAACCCCTTGACATGCAGGAACACACAGTCAAAGCACATCTGACAGATGGCCATCCAGCTGCTGCTTAAAAACTGCCAAAGAAGGGGACGCCACCATATTCTGAGGCAGCATGTTCCACTTTTAAACAGTTGTTACCATCAGGAAGTTCTTCCTAATGTTTTGATGGAATTTCTTTCTTGCAATTTGAATTTGTTGCTCCATGTCCTAGTCTCTGGAACAGTAGAAAACAAGCTTGTGCTATTCTTAGTATCAGTGGCATACCGAGGATTGGTGTCACCTGGGGTGGGGGAGACAGACTGCCTCATCCCCAGAGGTCCATTAGGGCTCTAGCATGGCTGCAGCTGCGCTAAAGCCCAAACTGATGTGATTGCCTCCTTCAGCAGCCTCTGCTGTTAGAAGTGGCAGGACCAGGCACCTGGAGGTCCATTTGGGCTCCAGAGTGGCTGCAACCACACTGAAGCCCAAATAGAAGAGACTGCCCCTCAGCAGCCACTGACACTGCCAGTACACTGGAGGTCCATTTGGGCTCAGGTGTGGCTATAGCCAAACCAGACCTCAAATGGAAGGGACTACCATGGCTACTGGGCTAGCAAGAAAAGACACTATATCCCTTCTCACTCACCCAGCAGCAGCACCTCTGGGGTGTCACCTAGTGCAGTTTATACTCTTGCACTCACCTAGTGACATCACAGCTTTAGGTGTTTAAACAGGGCTATCATGGCACCTCTTAACCTTCTCTTCTTCAAGCTAAGCATATCTATCTCCCTAAGCCGCTCCTCACTTTATTTTATTTTTTGAGAAAGTGTATATGTGCATCATAATTTGTGGAAATGTGGGATACAAAGTGCTCAGTGATCTGATCTGATCCTCTGAGGTAAGAGGATCTTGGTGTAGTAGTTTGAGTCACTGGACTGGGAGACCAAGGTGCAAATTGCTGTTCGATCATGGAGACGCATTGGTTGACCTTGTGCAAGGCATACTCTCTCAGCCTCAGAGGTAGATAATGGCAAACCCTCCTAATCAAAGACTTGAAGGCACACAGCAACAACAGCAATCTCCTGAGGTGCAACAGCTCAGAAAGGAAAAGCTGTCACCTCTTTCCTCACATTGATGTTTATCACACTATGCTCTTAAAGAGGTACTATTCCAGTGTGACTCCTCTAGAGGCCTCCTGTTGCATGCTGGGATTGGCAGTTTTAAGGAGCTGAACTTCTCTGCCTGAGAATTCTAAATACCCCTCCTTAAAACTGCCAATCCCAGCATGCAACAGGAGGCAGCTAGAGGAGTCACACTGGAATAGTACCTCTTTAAGAGCTCGTCTGATAAACACCATTGTCTGTGTTTACCTGAAAGCACAGTGTATTTATTCCATGGATTTTGTAGGTGCATGTGCACAGATCTCACTCTTTCCCATTTTATCATACCAGTATTTCTTTTACTGTGGTGCGCATGGTGGGTGATACTAAATGAATCCTTAGAATATTATACTGAATGAGTCCAGGAATAGAAGATCTCTTGTTTGCTGTATTGTTTCTTAAGGGCCTATACAGATTGGGAGAAAGGGGCAGACAGAGGCGACCCCTTTCTCCTCCGGATTGTGGTTGCACCAACTAAATGACATGGCAGCATTGTGCTTGGAAAAAGTAGCCACAAAACTCCCGAGTCCTATTTTTGTCCGTGTCTTTTTAGATTATAAGCCTGAGGGCAGGGAACTGTCTAATTAAAAATAATAATTGTAAGCCGCTCAAATGCCTTTAGGGCTGAAGGGTGGGGTATAAGTACTCAAATAAATAAATAAGTCAGTCAGTCAGTCTGTCTGTCTCTACTGAGCCTAAGACACATTAAGAAGAGAAGGAATTGTGATCAGATTGATTGATAGTTGATCACAATTCCACCCTTCATTATTGTGTACTGCTTTTATCACAGTTTCTGCTTTTATCACAGTTTCTGCTGAAAGAATGTTTTAAGTCAAATATTCCACAATTTTTCCTCCCCTGCTTTCTGGATCCAGAACCTACTGAACTGAAGAAATTCTGGATGCTACTTTTAGAGTCATAGGGGTCTGTTCTCTTCCTTCCAAAGCTCTGTGTTTGACATTTAAGATTACTGAATAACTTTCCCTAGATGCTTTTTTCATAGATTAGATGTAGAACTCATTTTTTCCTTAGGGTACCATCACATTTGCCTTAATGAAGGTTATATCACAATTATGCAAAATGTTTGTCACATTTTAAATCCACATATATAAATATGTATATGGATGGGGTATGTATCAGTGTGGGGAATGGCTAGATCTCTGACCAATTGGGGTTTGTACCGGGTGATGCTATATTGACAGATTTGTTGCCATGTTGTTGAATTTGCTGTTGAATGTCACTGATTGGAATTTTCAGCATTGGAACATGATTTTCCTGTGTACAGCAAAGAGCAAGCTTACATTTCATCCCCTTGTGATCTCACTTGATTCTCACTAAAGAGGTTATGCATGACTCAAGATGCCCATTTCGTAAGATACTTGAACATTTTCCATAAAACATTTGCCATGCTGTAACTGTCAGAGTGCAGCCTTATCTTAATTTGTAAGCCTCTATGTATCCCCTTATCATCATATTATGCTTGTACTGTCAAATAGATATCCCACTATGTGAAAGTGAACTTACTACCAGAAATGCATGGACACGCCCCCTTTTGCCTCCTCGCCGGACCACCGTCGCCGCCAGAGCTGCGCCTTCTGCCGGGCGGCCTCCTCCCGGGGTGTCGGAGGTGCGCATCTGCGCACCGCCCCGGGAGTGCCGCCCACGGACTGAGGAGCACCGCGGCGGGACTCTTTTGGACGCTTGCTGGCTTTGGCATTTGGTGGCCAGAAAGCGAGTGGGCCTTTAAGAGACACCTGGGGGGAAGCAGGGAGGAGCCCGCCAGGTGAGAGCAGCGGGTATAAAGCCGGGCAACCGGTCCCTCCCTGACACGCCCCCTTTTGCCTCCTCGCCGGACCACCGTCACCGCCAGAGCTGCGCCTTCTGCCGGGCGACCTCCTCCCGGGGTGTCGGAGGTGCGCATCTGCGCACCGCCCCAGGAGTGCCGCCCACTGACTGAGGAGCACTGCTGCTGCGCAACTGCGCAGTTGCGCAGCTTTTATTGGATTGGGGAGGCAGTGGATTAGCCGCGGAGCAGAGGATGCCTGGGGTGGCTAACCTCTGCTCTTTAATTTGTCACAGAGGGGTGGGGGGGGGGAGGTTATGGATGTGGGGGATGCATGGGCTGGGGAGGAAAGGGATAACATCGTTACGAGCGGAGCTCCCATTGAGGTAGTGTGGGGCAGGGGGAGGTATGGCGGTGGGAGAAGGGACTTGCGTTCCAGGGGAAGGAGAGATCGATGCGTCATATCTATCTCCCCTTCCTGTCCCCCTCCCAACCAAAGGGACCTGAGGGTCGCTCCAACCGTGCCACAAACCCTGTCGCTGCTCCTGTACAATGCCAGGTCGATCAACAACAAGACCCACATCCTCCACGATCTGGTGGAGGACAGTAATTGCGACCTGGCTTGCATTACCGAGACCTGGCTTGGGCCTGAAGGTGATGCTGTGTGGGCTCAGGCCCTGCCTGCCAGGTTCTCGGTGAAGGACCAGCCCAGGTTAGGTGGGCGGGGGGGGTGTGGCCTTGATACATAGGAACACCTTGTCCCTCACCAGGAACCACATCCGACAAACGTCCTATATTGAGTGTATTTACCTGAACCTAAAAGCTAGGGACAGTCTAGGGATTCTGTTAGTGTATCGGACACCCCGTGCGCTAGCGGACTCCCTTAACGAGCTGACACAGCTGGTCGCTGAACTGATGTTGGAGACACCCAGGCTTCTTGTCCTGGGTGACTTCAACATCTCCCTCACGGCCAGCTATGTTCCATCCGGTGCGGCTCAGGAATTCATGGAGACCATGGCGGCCATGGACCTGTCCCAGCTGATAGAGGGTCCTACGCATTGTGCGGGTAATACTCTCGATTTGGTCTTCTGTTCGGATGCGGAAAATCCGTGGGCGGAAATAACCAATATTTCCCCCCTGTCATGGACGGATCATTTCCTGGTGGAGGCCAAAATCAAGGTCTCTACCCAGATCCCCCCCCGGGGGTGGAGGACCTGTTAGGATGGTCCACCCTCGAAGGCTGATGGAACCCAAAAGGTTCCAGGAAGCCTTAGAGGGGCTCATGGTTGGAAGCGACGGCGACTCTGTTGATGCCCTCACCGGTATTTGGAATACCGGTCTCTCAAGGGCTATACACAGTATCGCTCCCAAGCACCCTCTCAGGCCTGCTTCCAAGCGTAAGCCCTGGTATACGGAAGATCTCCGGGCAAGGAAGCGGGAACTGAGACGGCTAGAGTACCGTTGGCGGAAACACCTTCGCTTAGACGACAAGGCTCTCCTAGACCAACTGTTAGAGGACTACGGAGAGGCGATACGAGCAGCAAAGAACTCGTTCTATGGTGCCCGTGTCGCGTCCGCGGAGTCGCGTCCGGCAGAGTTGTTCAGGGTGGTCAGGGAGCTAACTCAGCTCCCTCCTGCCCTGAACCAGATCCTTGAACCTTCTAAGGCCTGCTGTGACAAATTCAACGACTTTTTCGTGGATAAAACCTCTCGGATAAGCGAAGGTCTTAACGCCAACATTTTAGCAGAACCTAGGGTAGAGGCATCCAGAGCCTCCGTGGACTCCATTAAACTGGATCAGTTTGAGTTGGTAAGTACCGATGATGTGGACAAGATCCTCGGAAGTGTTCGGAAGACAACCTGCTCTCTCGATCCCTGTTTCTCATGGTTAGCGGTCCAGGGGGGACCGGCGGTAACTTTATTTTTACGCCGGATTATAAATACATCTCTGAGGGATGGGCAATTTCCATCAGAATTAAAATTGGCCACAGTAAAACCTTTATTAAAAAAGCCCTCCCTCGACCCCCTGGTACACAACAATTATCGGCCAGTCTCGCTGCTGCCATTTTTGGGTAAGGTGATCGAGAGGGCGGTTGCGATCCAGCTTCAGGTGGTCTTGGATGAAACGGATTATCTAGACCCATTTCAAACTGGCTTCCGGGTGGGTTACGGGGTTGAGACGGCCATGGTCGCCTTGGTCGATGATCTCCGTCTGGGCATCGACAGGGGAAGCGTGTCCCTGCTGGTGCTCTTGGACATCTCAGCGGCTTTTGATACCATCGATCATGGTATCCTTCTGGGGCGCCTGGCAGAGGTGGGAATCGGGGGCACTGCGCTCCAGTGGTTCCGGTCCTACCTCTCCGGGAGGTCCCAGATGGTGCAGCTGGGAGACGTGTGTTCCGATGAGCGGGCCCTTACAACTGGGGTCCCTCAGGGAGCCATTCTGTCTCCCATGCTATTTAACATTTACATGAAACCGCTGGGAGAGATCATCCGGAGACATGGGGCGCGGTGTTATCAGTACGCTGATGACACCCAAATCATTTTCTCTATGTCTCCGACTGATGCAGTGACTGAGGACGGCATCTCTCCTCTCGTGGCCTGTCTAGAGTCAGTAATGGGCTGGATGAGGGAAAACCAACTCAAGCTGAATCAAGAGAAAACGGAGGTACTTGTGATAGGTTCCCCTGGTCCAGGAATGGCGGTGGTTCCACCTGTCCTGAACGGGGTCACGCTCCCTGTGAAGGACTCCGTGCGCAGTCTGGGGGTGCTTCTTGACTCGTCGCTTCACCTGACTGCTCAGGTGAATGCGATGGTCAAGAGCACCTGTTATCAGCTTCGGCTTATTCGCCAGCTGCGCCCATACCTGGCCCAGAGGGACCTTGAAACAGTAGTACACGCTCTGGTAACCTCGAGATTGGATTTCTGCAATGTACTCTACATGGGGCAACCCTTATACCAAACCCGGAAGCTACAAATGGTGCAGAATATGGCAGCCAGGCTGGTCACTGGCATCTCCAGGGCCAGCCATATAACACCGGTATTGAAAGATCTTCATTGGCTGCCTATTCGCTTCCAGGCCCAATATAAGGCGTTGGTGATTACCTATAAAGCCCTAAATGGCTTGGGCCCAGGATACCTGAAGGACCGCCTCTCCCCGTATATTCCGTCCTGCACCCTCAGAACATCTGGGCAGCAATTACTGAAGGTGCCTGGGGCCAGGCTCACCTCCACCACGAGGAGGACATTCTCCATCACCGCCCCGGCCCTTTGGAACATGCTGCCCACTGAGCTCCGCTCGGTTACCTCCCTGGCCCAATTCAGAAAGGATCTAAAGACCTTTCTATTCCAGCAGGCATTCCCCGCTTAAAATCCCGTGGGCCTCCCTCCTCTCCTGTGGCAAAGAGGATGGGCTAATGGGGCTTTTAGTCTGTTTAATTTTTGTAATGTATATGTAATTTTGATTTTATTGTATTGTATTGAATTGTTTTTATCTGTTGTTGTAAGCCGCCCTGATCTTGGGAAGGAGCGGGATATAAATAAAAATTTTATTTATTATTATTATTTATGCTTGGTCTTTCAGCTGGTATTAGACATATGTTGTGTCTGTTCCTATACAGTGATAAAAGTCCTCATATTCTGTCTGTCTCTTGTGGTGGGGGATATGCATGGGAAGAAATCAACTGCAGTCTTGGCTTAGCTGGAATGAATGGATTCTCTTTACTTAGAAGAGACTCTGAGAGGGATGAAGAAACTGACTGAAAAGGGTTTCTTTCCTTTGGCTGCATAGATGGGGGTGTGAGCAACTGGACCTTTATTTTTTTGGAAGGGATGTGTTTATCTGCTTTGATGAGGGAGTCATCAGGATGAAAGAGCTCACCCCAGTCAGGCCCTCTTGGGATCAGCAGTTGCTACCTCCTTTGGTTCCTCTGGAGAGTATCTGCATGTTTCTGTAATCTGGAAAAGGTAGCTGCTGATGTTTTATACCCTAACGCTCTATAAAACTGGTGGTGGGTTGACTTTCATCAGTCTTAGTTTATTCATGTGTCCAGGAATGCAACCCTTAACATAAACTGAGACCTGCCTGTAAGAATAAAACACATATACAGTGGATGTTGTAGAGATGTGTTGATGAAAGTAATTATGCACTTTGATATCATTAAAATACAAACCTACATGCATTCCCCCCCAAAAAAAAAATTCCCATATTTTTCACATTAAAGGTCCCTTAATTATTAGAAAGAGTGACACTATTGGAACAATATGAATTCACTTAAACATACTAGAGAGGAAGTCATGCCATACAAGTGAGACTTCCAAGTAAATTTGCACAGGATTTTGCTGCAGTTGATGAGTTGAGAGTGAAACAGGCATCTTGGGCTAGGTGGCAAGAGCAATCATTGTTTTCAAGGAATCCATGTATATCTTGCTAGTTTTAAAAATAGTTTACGATTGTAGCCATTTTATTTATTGAGTATTAAAATTATTTTGTGTTGTCTTAGTGGCATATTAGTTAAAATATTGAGCAACATTAATAAAAATTGGAGCACACATATTTGTTTGTTGCTGCATGACACCCAGTGTTGACAGGCTGAGAAGATGTTTTTATACAAGAATGTAAAAGCAGCTATGTTCTTTGTATGCCTGCCTGCCTGCCCTTTTTTCTCTGCAATTTGTCATCTACCCATTTAACATTTATTGCTGCAATTCTGTGGTCTAGTAACCTCTCTCACTCATATTTCTCATAGTTTATGTTTACAAGTTAATTCTCTAAAAGCCTTGGCTGTATGGTGATTGCTTCCTGAATTAGTTCAACACTTGTAGGATTTTAATATTGTTAGGTGTGAATATATAAAATAAACTGTAAGATTTAATCAGTGTAATGCATTGATGTAACTATGTTCTCCTTTAGATGCATTACATTTTCATGTACTGTAATCACTGTGTTTCTTCTGCAGTTTAACAGCGATTTGTCACATTTTAGTCACTCTACAAATCCATATGTATAAAACCTTCAGTGATGTTGCAACAGCTTATAGGTTTGCTTCCAGCAAGTCCATGTAATTTATAAATAGATGCAGCAGCACTGATAGAACAGCAAAGTGTCAGTTCAGGTCTTCCATGTATAACGGTTGGAAGTCAACTTGGTATGTCCACTTGAGGGCAATAAAGGTTTTGGAAGCTTCAGTAATTCAATTCAATTCTTTTGTTTTTAAGACAAGGGAGAAGCACTGGTGGAAGACAACCAACCCAATCAACATAAAATAGCGTGAACATATTTTAACATTAACTGACTGTGGCCTGCTTTCCCAAGAGGGACATACTGAATGGTTTAGTGTTTACAAATGCTTACAAATTTGAATATATTTAGTGAGAGGAGCAACTGTGTTTTGTTGCAAATTTTGCTTTCAATCTACTATCTTCCTCTATCTAGCAGGTACTGAAGAGACGTTTTGAAAGCATCCTTTTATATAAATTCCCATAACAATGAAAAAGTACCTTAGATCAAGTTGCTTTGTAACTGTTCTCAGAATTTCAACCTTCCAGGAATTCCTCCCATCTAATATCTTGTGAATCTAGAGATGGGGAGAAATTTATTTTGTGTTATAATTTAAATATCCCTGACCTGATACCATATATAAACTCAAATGCAGTTAAGTCTTGATATTTGCACCTTTCTAAGTGGAGTGAGTCAAGCAGCCAAAAAAATTAGTTTAAAAAATATACATTTGGGAAAATGAACCCACCCAAAAAAAGAAAATTACAAACACGTGTATACTTGGCAAAAGTATATACAGAACTGAACTTATTAGCAAAGTGAAATGGTGTGGGATGGAATGAACACAGTGTAATTAATTATTTTCCCAATATTATTTTCCAAAGCTAGGGGACACCCATATATTCCAGAGGACTGCATGGTCATGGATGTCAATACTTTTTTAAGTGAGCTGAGAGGGCAATCTGAAAGGCCTCCCATAGTGTCTTGTGGCTTCATTTTTTGTGGGGCGGAGAATTGGTAATGGTTTGTCAGCACTCGTTTAGAAATTTTCACTTCCAAAAAGTCAGCCACGCACCTGTTTAATTTTAACCGGTTTAAACTTAAAGCGTGGTGTGGGGCATAGTTGCTGGTTGTTTGTATATGAAAAAGATAACCACTTAATATTATTATTTATTTATATAAATAAATATATTATATAAATAATACATTTATTCAGTATTTATTTCGGTATTCATTTGTGTGAGTGTGTGTGCAGTGTTTTATAATCTAATGATACTAATATATTTAGAAAATAATTCATTATTATTATTATTTGTATCTTTCTAGAGAAATATAAAATAGTATACAGTTGGGCATGAATGGCCATGAATTCTGCAGCCATGATTTGAAAATATTTTTAGAAATTACAAAAAGCAAACCTTGATTGTGCAATTATATATAAGGGACACTATTTTGCTTCCCCATTGTATATAATGGGACATGGGCATCCATGGATTTTGATTTCCACGAGGGATCCTGGAACTAAACTCCAGCCACTGTACCAAGGGCCCACTGTACATTGTAATTGGTTTAATTTGAAGTAGAAGCCATGTGCTGATGGATTCACAGGAGATTTAAAGCTGGAGGGTAAAAGGATAATTAAATTAGTAAAAAAAAACACAAACAGACAACAATACACATTGATCTGGAAATTTTGCAGAAATACTAAGAGATGAGGAAATCCATGCCTGTCTAAAGTGTATGAAGTGTCAGCAACTAGAATAATATTGCTGTAAAAGAGAATCTAGCTTGATTTCAGTAGGGAGCTGTCCAAGAGGATTTGGTGCTGCAGAGATTTTTATTATTATTATTTGGTATTTATTTGGAATCTTTCTTTTCCCTATTTGACAACTTTCTCTTCCCTTTTCTTTTATTGTAACCTCCATTCTGAGAGGGAATCCTGCCATTGTTCTTAACTATGATGAGGGCTGTTTTAAAGCCAGTGCATCAGTGGGATAAGGAAATTTTGAGCTATCCCCAACTTATTTCCTCTTCTAAAACTACTTCTGTCTTTTTTGTGGTACATTTTAATTTTTTGTAGTTCTGCCATGCATTTTAATTCTGCCATGGCATTTCTGAAGTAATAACCCCACCCAAAATTGCAAAGATTTTTATAGATTTTTATAGATTTTCCATAGTTATTTGAAGGAGAAATGAATGAGCATTCATACATTTCTTCCTATTGTTAAATATATATTGCTGTTGACTCGGATGAGGTGATCCTGCATAGAAGAAGTATATGTACTATATGCAG
>NC_056523.1:314702832-314710712 GCF_019175285.1 Sceloporus undulatus | reverse complement strand
ACGCCCCCCTCTGCCTCCTCGCCAGGGACCACCAACGCCGACGCCGCTGCTGGACTGTGCCTCTTGCCGGGCGGCCTCCTCCCGGGGTATCGGAGGTGCGCATCTGCGCACCGCCCCGGGAGTGCCGCCCACGGACTTGGGGAACTCCGCGGCGGGGACCCCTTTTGGAGACTCTGGGCTCGGCCTGGCTTTGGCGTTTGGCGGCCAGGTGCGAGAGGGGCCCTTTAAGACACCTGGGGGGAAGTTGGGAGGAGCCCGCTGGTGTGAGCAGCGGGTACAAAAGCCGGGAAACTGGTCCCTCCCGGTCACGCCCCCCTCTGCCTCCTCGCCAGGGACCACCAACGCCGACGCCGCTGCTGGACTGTGCCTCTTGCCGGGCGGCCTCCTCCCGGGGTATCGGAGGTGCGCATCTGCGCACCGCCCCGGGAGTGCCGCCCACAGACTTGGGGAGCTTCGTCGCTGCGCACCTGCGCAGTTGCGCAGTCTCAGTGGGCGCAGGAGGCTTAGAATAGCCTTGGGAGCAGAGGATGCCTGCAGTGGCTAACCTCTGCTCCATTAACAGCCATAGGAGGGTGGGGGGAGGATAGGGATGCGGGGGATGCCTGGGCCGGGGACAACACCTTGGTGGGCGGAGCTCCAATTGAGGTTGTGTGGGGCAGGGGGAGGTATGGCGGTGGGAGAAGGGACTTCCGTTCCAGGGGAAGGCGGGATAGATGCATCATATCTATCACGCCTTCCTGTCCCCCTCCCAACCTGAAGGACCTGAGGGTCTCTCCAACCGTGCCACAAACCCTGTCGCTGCTCCTGTGCAATGCCAGGTCCGTTAATAACAAGGCCCACATCCTCCAGGACCTCCTGGAGGACTCTAAGTGTGACCTGGCTTGCATTACCGAGACCTGGCTGGGGCCTGAAGGGGATGCTGTATGGGCTCAGGCCCTTCCCGCCGGGTACTCGGTGAAGGACCAGCGCAGGTTAGGTGGGCGGGGGGGGTGTGTGTGGCCTTGGTATATAGGAACACCGTGTCCCTCACCAGGAACCACATCCGACAGACCACCTATATCGAGTGTATCTACCTGACCCTAAAGGCTAGGGACAGTCTGGGGATTCTGTTAGTGTATCGGCCACCCCGTGCATTAGCGGACTCCCTTAACGAGCTGACACAGTTGGTTGCTGAGCTGATGTTGGAGACGCCCAGGCTTCTTGTCCTGGATGACTTCAACATCTCCCTCACGGCCAGCTCTGTTCCATCTGGTGCGGCTCGGGAATTCATGGAGACCATGACGGCCATGGGCCTGTCCCAGCTGATACAGGGTCCTACGCATTGCGCGGGTAATACTCTCGATTTGGTCTTCTGTTCGGAGGCGGAAAATCCGTGGGTGGAAATAGCCAATATTTCCCCCCTGTCATGGACGGATCATTTCCTGGTAGAGGTGAAAATCAAGGCCTCTACCCAGATCCCCCCCGGGGGTGGTGGACCGATTAGGATGGTCCACCCTCGAAGGCTGATGGAACCTGAGAGGTTCCAAGAAGCCTTAGAGGGGCTCATGGTTGGAAATGACGGCGACTCTGTTGATGCCCTCACCGGTATCTGGAATACCAGTCTCTCTGGGGCTATACACAGAATCGCTCCCAAGCGTCCTCTCAGGCCCGCTTCCAAACACAAGCCCTGGTATACGGAAGATCTCCGGGCGAGGAAGCGGGTTCTGCGACGACTAGAGTACCGTTGGCGGAAACACCTTTGCTCAAACGACAAGACTCTCCTAGACCGACTGTTAAAGGACTACGGAGAGGCAATACGAGCAACAAAGAACTCGTTCTATGGTGCTCGTATTGCGTCCGCGGAGTCGCGTCTGGCAGAGTTGTTCAGGGTGGTCAGGGAGCTAACTCAGCTCCCTCCCGCCCTGAACCAGATCCTTGAACCTTCTAAGGCCTGCTGTGACTTGTTTAACGACTTTTTCGTGGATAAAACTTCTCGTATAAGCGAAGGTCTGAATGCCGACATTATCGCAGAACCTAGGGTAGAAGTGTCCAGAGCCTCCGTGGACTATGTTACACTGGATCAGTTTGAGTTGGTTAGTACCGAGGATGTGGACAAGATCCTCGGAAGTGTTCGGAAAACAACCTGCTCTCTTGATCCCTGTCCCTCGTGGTTAGCAGCCCAGGGGGGACCGGCGGTAACACTTTTGTTGCGCCGCATAATTAATACATCTTTCAGGGATGGGCAATTTCCATCGGATCTCAAATTGGCCATAGTAAAACCGATCCTAAAAAAGCCCTCCCTTGACCCCCTGGTTCATAATAATTATCGGCCTGTTTCGCTGCTACCATTTCTGGGAAAGGTGATCGAGAGGGCGGTTGCGATCCAGCTTCAGGCGGTCTTGGATGAAACGGATTATCTGGACCCATTTCAAACTGGCTTCCGGGCGGGTTACGGGGTTGAGACGGCCATGGTCGCCCTGGTCGATGATCTCCGTCTGGGCATTGACAGGGGAAGCGTGTCCCTGTTGGTGCTCTTGGACATCTCAGCGGCTTTCGATACCATAGACCATGGTATCCTTCTGGGGCGCCTGGCTGAGGTAGGAATCGGGGGCACTGCGCTCCAGTGGTTCCGGTCCTACCTCTCTGGGAGGTCCCGATGGTGCAGCTGGGAGACGTGTGCTCCAGTGAGCGGGCCCTTAAAACCGGGGTCCCTCAGGGAGCCATTCTGTCTCCCATGCTATTTAACATCTACAGGAAACCGCTGGGAGAGATCATCCGGAGACATGGGGCGCGGGGTTATCAGTACGCTGATGACACCCAAATCATTTTCTCTATGTCTCCGACTGATGCAGTGACTGGGGATGGCGTCTCTCCTCTCGTGGCCTGTCTAGAGTCAGTAATGGGCTGGATGAGGGAAAACCGACTCAAGCTAAATCCAGAGAAAACGGAGGTACTAGTGATAGGTTCCCCTGGTCCAGGAATGGCGGTGGTTCCACCTGTTCTGAATGGGGTCACGATCCCCGTGAAGGACTCCGTGCGCAGTCTGGGGGTGCTTCTTGACTCGTCGCTTCACCTGACTGCTCAGGTGAATGCGACGGTCAAGAGTACCTGTTATCAGCTTCGGCTGATTCACCAGCTGCGCCCATACCTGGCCCAGAGGGACCTTGAAACTGTTGTACATGCTCTGGTAACTTCGAGATTGGATTTCTGTAATGTACTCTACATGGGGCAACCCTTATACCAAACTCGGAAGCTACAAATGGTGCAGAACATGGCAGCTCGGCTGGTCACTGGCGCTTCCAGGGCCAGCCACATAACACCTGTGCTTAAAGATCTCCATTGGCTGCCCATCCGCTTCCGAGCTCAATATAAGGCGTTGGTTATTACCTATAAAGCCCTAAATGGCTTGGGCCCAGGATTTCTGAAGGACCGCCTCTCTCCGTACATTCCGCCTCGCACCCTCAGAACATCTGGGCAGCAACTCCTGAAGGTGCCTGGGGCCAGGTTAGCTTCTACTGCAAGAAGGACCTTTTCCACGGCTGCCCTAGCCCTTTGGAATACGCTGCCCATGGAACTCCGCTCATCTACCACCCTGGCCCAATTTAGGAAGGGTCTCAAAACCTTCCTATTCAATCAGGCATTCCCCGATTAAATATCCTGTGGGCCTCCCTCCTCTCTCGTGGCCGTGAGGTTGGGCTAAGGGGCTTTTTATTGTTTTTAAGATTTGTTGTATGTGTCTGTTTTTAACCTTGTACAGTATGTTATTTGCACACTGGTGCACCCTGTAAGCCGCCCTGATCGCTTGGAAGGGCGGGATACAAATAAAAATTTTATTTATTTATTATTTATGTAAATAGTGAACAGTGGGTTTAGTTGGTTAAAGGCTTCAATATATCCCCTTCACAAATACAGTTTGTATATATAATTTTATATATTCCTCTTTAACTTCTCATACAGCCTGCTGTGGTGGCATAGTGAGAGGATTATGTCTTTAGGTGAAAGATAAACAGCAGGACCAGATGAGCTCTCACAGAATTGCAATCCCAGTCCTTCCCCATTGTTCTTATAAGAAGCATGAAACATAGAAAAACCAAAGCGTGGTGTTTTTGGAATTGAAATTTCCATCTCTTTTCATATTAATTATTTTTGAACAAAATTTATTTTGTGAAGTCGAAGGCTTTTATTTTGATTGAAAACCAGAATGATACAGCTTTTACAATTGTTTTACTCTAGTCTGGTGTGCTAAGATATATGCTTGTCAGCCACTAAAGATTTTAAAGGTTAAGTGATTGGTGTTCAGGTATGTATGTTTCCTATGTTTCAAAGCCTTTTGCCCTAGAATTGATCTCTGATTCTTTGAATTCTTAGTGCCATTGGCTCAGTGGGCCTGATTTGTTTCCAAACAGTATACTGCCCCATTACTGTTTTTGAAAGTTGTAAGCAACTGTTGCAACTGAGGTATCTGAAATGAAAAGCATATGTACTTTCTCTTTCTCCAAGAGTAGAAGTGTACAGTATCTGTTTTTGTTCTACTAGTCACTGAAATCTGTGGGGGAGGTAGATGCAATATGTGTTAAGGGCCTCTTCTTGTGAGTATTATTATTGCCTCTTGCTTGCCTGTATAATAGCCTTTCGTTCCATTTCCAGAAGATGAACTTCTGCACAACTCTTACATAGTGGCTGTAGTTAACATCTTGCGTGATCATGGGTTTTTTTGCAATTGGCTCCAAATTCGTTGAATTAATTGAGGTTTTTGGTTGTTTTTTTTAAGTTGGCCTTTAAAATCAGAGTATGTTATTTTAATACTGACACTCATACAATGAAACAAAAATGGCAAAAGGTGGTAGAGGTGGTGAGAAATATATTTTAAAAATAGACAAGTAGTGAAATATTGATATTTATATGTTGATAATCCAAATATAGATATTTTACTAGTTATGGTATTAAATTCAAGATGATACACTGCTGAGTAGATGTGCATTCCACTCCACATATTCTCTCTGCGAAGTGTCATGTGTCATGTGAAATTAATACAAGGTATTTTTCTTTCAAACTCACCCCCCTCCTCCATTAAATATACCATCAACATAGTTTGGTGCTAGGGATTTATGTGACAGATGAAAGATCTCTATGTTACTAGTGCATGCTTCTTAATCTGCCTTTCTTTGTTCATAAAAACAACTAGAATTTGGAGTAAGATAGAAACTTGTTGGCAATCTGGATTTCTAATAGTATAGGCAATCTGGATTTCTAATAGTATAGTGCATCATGGTGTATAGTGTCAACCTAGACAATGAAATAGTAAAAGAGTTCTCATACCTTGGATCAAACAATAGAAATGGGGACTGCAGTCAAGAAATCAGAAGAAGATTAAGAATGGGGAGAGTTGCTATGAAAGAACTAGAAAACTGAACACAAAAGTTAGAATCATACAAGCCATTATTTTCTCTGTATGAATGTGAGAGCTGGATAGTAAAGAAATAGTACAGGAGGAAATTCAATTCATTTGAGATGTGGTGCTGGGGAAGAGCGCTGAGGATACTATGGACAGCCAAAAAGACAAACAAATGGGTCGTAGATCAGATCAAGCCAGAAATCTCCATGGAAGCCAAGTTGACAAAACTGAGGCTGTTGCACTTTGGACACATCGTGAGAAGGCATGACTCACTGGAAAAGAAATTTTAGTACTAGGAAGTAGAAAAATAGGAAGGCCACATGCTAGATGGATGGACTCTATTAGGGCGGTAATGGGTTTGCAGGAACTAAGGAGAGCAATGGAGGGCAGGGAGTCTTGGAGATGTCTCATTCACAGGGTCACCATGGGTCGAAATTGACATGAGAGAAGTTAACAACAACAACAAGGTGCATAGTGGGGTGATTTGAATTCTCATGTTTCTTGCGCATTGCTCCTCTGTGTATTCAACACTACTACTTAAGCTACTACTACTACCATTGTGATCAATAGCAGAGATATTTGTGCCCTTTGCTGGTGGTGCTATATTTGTTTTCCTTAAGAGATCATTTAGTCTACTACATAACAACATCTTTGTAGTGTCAGTGGCTTCAAAATGGCTGGACGCCTCTTACTAAAAACATCTGAGGATTTGTATCAGAAAGTCTATGGCAGATTTTGGCCTTTCTGGATCTTAGACACAACTTTAATTTCCTAGTCTTCATTTTTTATTTTAATGGCAACACATTAGCTATGACTTAGAGATTTGAAGGAGATGGCTTCTGGTTTCACTGCACCTGAACAATAACATCTATTTTAGTTTTGTTAAAAAATTAAACTTTGAATCCCAAAATTGATGGTTTGCTGCCTACAGAGAACAAAAAAGGGGAAAGCGAGTGTGTGTGTGTGTGTGTGTGTGTGTGTGTGTGTGTGTAATGTGTATCAGTAATTTAACTCTATTGTCAAGGTTTTGTCCCTGGCTCTTTGAGAAAATGAAAAAAAATAAGTATTAAGATGCAGATATTAAACTATGTATATATTTGTTTGTATATACAGTTCTTCCAACTATTACATAAAAATAACCAACTTAAACAAATCTTGAGTTTTAGGGTGTGTAAATTCTTGCTTGTATATGAACATTAGAAAATGCTGTTTTTATTATAGCCACACAGGGGAACTCAAACAGAGCTATGCAATGCTGGTACTTCAAACTGAAATGCAATTTTGAAAGGATTTCTTTGCTGTCCATATCTGTTGTTCCAGGTTTTTTCCCCCACCCCAACCACACAAACAGACACATATTCTTTGGCCAAAGTAACATGCTTTCTTAAAATGTGAAAATGACTGTTTTTAGACTATACCACTGAATGTACTGTACTTGAAATCTTTGAGCACTTGATTTGTCCAGAAGGCAACAGAATTTCTAGTATATTTTATATGTCTGATGCTGCTACAGATAGAAAAAAAATGGCTACTGTGTCTTTAATGGAAAGCAAAAGGTTATCTTTCTGTGGCCTTTGTGTATATGTGCTGATGTGGATGTAGGCAGCCAGACAGGCAATGTGTGCAAAGAGACTAGGGAACCGACTGTGGATCGATAGAAATAGTGTGAAGTGAATTAATGTGAGGCAGGCAGTCTGTCTGTCATAAGGATTGCAGGGAATGTGGGGCAGTACTGGTCAGTCACTGTAGAAATCTGTTTCCAATAAATTTAAACCTTCTGTCTTGAAATAAACTCAGACAGTCTTGCATCTCCCACATTGTTGAATTCTTATTTATTCAGATAGCAGTTCTACCCAATTGTTTCTGCTGTTGGAATATACTAATCAAACAAAACAAAATCCCATGCATAGTGCAGTTAGTATGAAATACAAATGGACTATCATAATAATTTGACCCTTCAAAATGAACCTATAAATAGAGTATTCCAAAAGAAAATTCAATACATTCTTTGTGCTTTTATTGTATAAGATTGCAGTCTTAACTTAGAATCATAGAACAATAGAGTTGGAAGAGACCGCAAGGGCCATCCAGTCCAACCCCCTGCCATGCAGGAAATCCAGATCAAAGCATCCCCGGCAGATGGCCATCTAGCCTCTGCTTAAAGACCTCCAAAGAAGGAGACTCCACTCCGAGGGAGTGTGTTCCACTGTCAAACAGCCCTTACTGTCAGGAAGTTCTTCCTAATGTTGAGGTGGAATCTCTTTTCCTGTAGCTTACATCCATTGTTCTGGGTCCTAGTCTCTGGAGCAGCAGAAAACAAGCTTCCTCCCTCCTCGATATGACATCCCTTCAAATATTTAAACAGGGCTATCATATCACTGTCATCTTCTGGCCTGCGAGGGAGTTGGCCAGGCAGACCCAGCTCCATCAGGGCTAGCCTGGAAAAAGAGACTCCTCCCTCCATAACTCTCATCCTTCAGCCTGCAAGGGACTTGGCCAGGCAGAC
>NC_056523.1:314701883-314702432 GCF_019175285.1 Sceloporus undulatus | reverse complement strand
GCCTGGAAGAAGAGACTCCTCCCTCCATAACTGTCATCCTCCGGCCTACGAGGGAGTTGACCAGGCAGGCCCAGCTCCATCAGGGCTAGCCTGGAAGAAGAGACTCCTTCCTCCATAACTGTCATCCTCCGGCCTGCGAGGGAGTTGGCCAGGCAGACCCAGCTCCATCAGGGCTAGCCTGGAAGAAGAGACTCCTTCCTCCATAACTGTCATCCTCCAGCCTGCGAGGAAGTTGGCCAGGCAGACCCAGCTCCATCAGGGCTAGACTGGAAGAAGAGACTCCTACCTCCATAACTGTCATCCTCCGGCTTGCGAGGGAGTTGGCTAGGCAGATCCAGCTCCATCAGGGCTAGCCTGGAAGAAGAGACTCCTCCCTCCATAACTGTCATCCTCTGGCCTGCGAGGAAGTTGGCCAGGCAGACCCAGCTCCATCAGGGCTAGCCTGGAAGAAGAGACTCATCCCTCCATAACTGTCATCCTCAAGCCTGCAAGGGAGTTGGCTAGGCAGACCCAGCTCCATCAGGGCTAGCCTGGAAAAAGAGACTCCTT
>NC_056523.1:314301556-314375977 GCF_019175285.1 Sceloporus undulatus | reverse complement strand
TATTATTATTATTATTATTATTATTATTATTATTATTATTATTATTATTATCATTATCATTATCATTATTATTGGATTTTGAAATATTTCCATTTACACAATAATTTGGAGATGATACCCAAGTCTAATCATCAAATTCATTTATGTTTCATATACACCTTATAAGCATATCCCAAAGGTAATTGTATCCACTATCTTTTTAAAATTTTTGAGCATGAAACCGAGTTTGTGTACATTGAATCATCAGAAAGCAAAGATTGTCACAATCTCAGCCAACCATATAGACAGTTTGGAGTTTGGAGTATTTCAGATTTTGGAATTCTAGATAAGGGAAACTCAACCTGTAGTTTATCATGTTTTTGTAAACACCATAGGTGTGTTACAGACCACCCTCAAGCGGCCATTCTCCCGCCGCCGCCATTAGCTGCGGCGGGAAGCCCCAGTGGCCAGACCGCGAGGCTTCCGGCTGCAGCAAAAAAGAAGCGCCAAAATGGTGCTCCTTTTTGGCCCTGGGAAGTGGCACCGTGAGGCACGAGGCGCGCACTTGCGGTATCACTTCCACCGCGCCACATCTGGATGCACAGCATCCATGATGTAAAAATGGCAGCGCCCATGTGGATGGGTGCTGCCATTTAGGACGTGCTCCGCACGTGTCGGGAATAGGGCCAGTTAGGAAGGGGCAACCCTTCCTAACCCTAGCACGCCCCTTCCTAATCCTAGGACGCACGGAGCACGTCCTAAATGGCGGTCTGTAACTCGCCATAGAGTGGGTTATGGGGGAAGGAGGGGGAAGAGAGATTTGTTGTTGTGTGTCTTCAAGCCATTTCTGATTTATGGCAACTCTCAGGCAAACCTATCACAGGGTGTTTCTTGGCAAGATTTGTGTAGAGAAAATGTTCACCTTTGCCTTCCTCTGAAGCTGAGAGAGTGTGGCTTGCCCAAGGTCACCCAGTGGGTTTCTGTGGCTGAGCAGGGATTCAAACTCTGCTTTCCCAGAGTCCAACAACTAAACCACTACAACATACTGACACCTAAGAGAGATACACTTCAAGTATTTTTTTTAAAATTACCAAAAATGTTTTTCCACTTCATGGTGTAGGGGCTCCAAGTGGGATGGTACAGTCCTCTGAAAATGGTATTGTGCACATTTTAAATAAGACATGACAACAGAGCCATTGGCATTATTCATTTTTTTTCTCCCTCTGCTGTTCAGCTAGGACATGTTGTAAATCTGGGGTACTGACCCATGTCTACACATTTACCAGATAGCCATTGATCAAAGATTTATTTATTAGCCTAGGCATGATTGATTTATTTGGGTTTTGTTTGAGCAAGTTAATTACAAACGATAACTTACAAGGTATGTTTTGCAGCACAGCAACCATGCCACTTACCCTTACCCTTCACCCACACCTTTACTGTTTGGGGCAGTGATAATGTCACTGTGTTGATAACATTCCGACTAGTGTCTGGATCAACAGTGTGACTCGTTTGGATCCCTTACTGGGGAGAGATTAAATGGTCAGTGCCATTAATAATCTACTCAGTAAGGAGCCAGAGGTTTCAGCTGTATCAGGTGGGAAGAGATATTTCTCTTCATGGGAAAGTCTAATATTTAAACTGGTGTTTAAATAGGGGAAAAGGGAGGGACTATGGAGCCAGGATCCCAGAAAACAAAAATTCTCAGGAGACTTCTGTACTTGATAAGAGCTCTGAGATTCCAAGCTTCAGGTTGGTTGTTTTTAATTAAATGCTAATATCTAGTGCTTGTGGCTACAGGGCTGATGGAATTTGTCACACGCTGCAGCAAAAAGGTTTTGATGGGTTCCCTTCATTTCATGCCTCTGAAAAAGTGAAAGTGAGTTTTATTTTTTTATTTAATCTTTCATCAATGACTATCTGGTAAAGTTTTATTTCTTCCTTGAGACTAATCTCTTTGTCTGTCACTATATTATACATACAGGAATTTAAACTGCCCAGTTGTATTACATCCATATCCAGTAAAGGGCTTCTGTTACATTTCTATCTAGAGAGCCAGCAAAGTGACCAATGTACATTGGTGTTCAATGCACAAGGGGATTGATGCCCAACAAACCATTGCATAATGCACCAATGTGTACTGGTGTCCAGTGCACAATGGATTAATGCACAGTGGACCAATTTGCATTGTTGCCCAATGCAACAGGGCCAATGCACAATGGGTCCAAGGCACATCGCATCATTCCTGATCACATCTGTCCTAATGTGCATTGCATCAGTCCTGATGAACAGTGGATATCAATGCACATCAAGCATTCTTGAATTGCATACAGGAAACGTGACCCTCCTCAGGCAAGCAAGTTGTTTGGGGATGGCCATCTTGACAACATGTACAATTGAAGGCTGAAAATCCTATGAACATTTTCTTGAAGATATATCCCACTGAAAGAGTGGGACTTACATCTAAATAGGTGTACAAAACAGATGCCTGTGCACCTGCTCTACTTATAAATGAAAATACCACAGTCTCTCTACCTCACCCCTGCTTTGAGGTGTGCACCTGATACATAATTTGGAAGAGTTACTTTTTCAGATTATCCTCGCTATTGACCAAAATAAGGATTAATGCATTCATTGGTTTTTTAAAACTACAGTTCCCAAAATCCACCAGCCATGGTGAACATTTTGTGCATACTTTCCAACAGTTCAGATTTGGCAGGGACAGTCCCAATTCATCCTCTATAATCCCACTTTTTCAGCTGTTTTTAAAAAATGTCTCAGTTTCTCCTCCCTCCCCTCACTTTCCTCCTTTGTCCTCAATTTATTTCAATTGCTGCAAACAGAGCTGAAAGTGCAAAATTATTTTTTTACTCAATTAACTTAGCAGGGGGAAGAAGAAAGGAAAGGAGCCCAGTAGACTCAGGCAAAAGCAAATTGCTGCAGCTTCTCCTAGCTTGTGTGATCATCCTCTTTAATAACTTTTGCCCTCTTGACCCTCCTCTGGTGTTCCTTAGCCACATGTGGCCTAGTTTACAACTGTGAAATGTTGGAAGCTGTGTTTGCATGTGTATGTATATACTCTGTGATCCAAAAGGGCAGTGTTTCCAAGCAATAATATATACCCATTGTGGTGAGGCAGGCAAGCATCCAAACATATTAACTTGCAAATGGGGGTTCTTTGGTCACACAAGAAAATAAATCCTTTTCAAAATAAAATGGTGGTTGAAGGCCTAGTTCCCATCTAAATTAGTCAGGAGAATGGCACTGAGATGCCTGAGGATCCCTTTGAAACCCCCAGCCTTGTTAGGAAAAGATTTCACGACAAAACAACACCCAGAGCCATAGTGGAGCTCCACTAATTACCGCTAAGAACCAACTTCTCGGAGAGCCACACACTGAGGCTTTTCTTCTGGCTGACAGACAACTGTCAGCCGGGCAAGAGCTACTAATTAGTAATTGATAAATATAAGTGTGCTGTCTTCCCGGAGTAGAGTACCACTTGATGATAGTAATTAATTGTTCATTGATTCCCATAGGCTGATGTGAGGCCTGTTCAGGCACTCGTGCGCCTTTCGTGTTAGCAGATAGAGGTGAATCCGTCTGGCTAGAGCAAGTGGCAAAGAGGCTCTGGATTCCCCAAAGCTGTTGCGGGAGGGGGAGATATGGAAGGAGAACCTGTCTGGGAAATGATCACAAATGGATTATAATGAAATTAAATACAGGAAACATCTTTGAGGGGGAGCATCCGGAGGAGGAGCAGGGACTGAAGCTGTCTGAAACAGCAAGGGAGAAGAGTTTACTGGGGAGAAGGGGGAGGAAACAGGAAAAAATGGAGATAAATATTGCTTTCTTATAATGATATTCTGGCCAGGATACTACATCGGACGTATGGAATATAAATCTCTCCATGGCAAGTTAAACAACAACAACAACATTTATTGATTAGCCCATGGGTCATTTCAAAATACAACAAATACAACAAAATTTCTATAACCTATGTAAAAGCACTCTATATAAAAGGTTAAATTAAAAGGATATAAAAATGCAGAAGTAAAAATATAAATCCAATAGATAATAATACATTAAATAAGTGTAGTGGAGATAAGTTTCTACATCATATTTCTTCAACCAGCAAGTTACCCATTGATTGTGCTGTGTAACCTTTTTGTAGAATGGCAATGTGGCACAATTGATGCAAGACGCTAAATGTGCTAACAAATTGTGTGTATAAATCCTGATGCAATGAGAAATATGCATTTATGCACAATGTGTGATGCATGTTCACAAAAAGGGTTGCCAGAGTGAGAGCTGATGCGCCAGCTGCACCCATTTCTTGAGATGTCAGATCAGGCTACAGTGAGGCATGCCTTGGTTACAGTACATCCCATTTGGACTACAGTAACACACTCTATGTGGGACTGCCTTTGGAAACTGTTCAGAAACTTCAGGGGTCCAAAATGCAGTGGCCAGAATACTGACCAGGGCCAGTTAAAAGGAGCATATAACTCCCCTGTTGAAACAGCTCCACTAGCTACCTGTTCGTTTCCAGGCACATTTCAAAGTGTTGGTCATGACCTATAAAGCCCTTCACAGCTTAAGTTCTGATTATCTGAAAGAACCTTCTCCCCATATGAACCTGCAAGGATCCTAAGATCTATGAGGCAAGACTTTCTCTCAGTCCCACCATCATCACAAGCTTGCTTGGGAAGGACATGAGAGCGAAGCTTCTTGGTGGCTGCTCCTACCTTCTGGAATGCCCTTCCACAAGAAGCTAGCCTGGCCCCCTCCCTGCTTTCCTTTCCTCAGCATGCAAAGAATTTTTATTGAAGCAGGCTTTTAATATACAATTATTGTCAGGAAGGTTTTCTATGGGGTGTGTGACAGAGGGCCAAAACAAACAGCTCTGAAACCACGGCCTCAATTCGGCTAGCTTCTGCCCCAAAGAGGCAGAAAAAAGCCACCCCTTTGCTGCCAGAGCTAGCTTTTTGCTGGCTCCAGGGTCAGTGGTGTCTAAACACTACACCCCCAAGGCAGCTACAAGCTGGCTTTACCAGACTGTCTGTTTTGGCCTTTAGTTGTGTTTTTAACATTTGTATGTTTCATGTAATTTAATACAATTTTTAGCTATATGATTTTAATTGTTTAAAAATTTATTGTAAAGTTTTAAAACCATTTTATCTGTGAGACTCTTAGGGTCCATTTCTGCTACCAGTTGCAGCAAGATTTTAGAAGATCCACTTCCATGAAAGGTGATTTTCAGTTTTGTCCCAGGGCCCATTCACACCACACAATTATCAATCAATCATTTATTAATGCTTAGACCAAAGGCCATTTGCACCACAAAGTGTTACAATACAACATGTGGGAACAGCATAATAAAAGTACAACATTAAGTCAATTACATAATAATCTCACATGTAAAAGATTTAAAATTCAATTTGGTTAAAATATAGACAATAAAACTATAATTAAATGAATAAAACTATAACTAAATTAAATAACTATAATTTTAATATTGTGATTCCACTGTGATGTCCATAGCAACATCCTTTGGAATCCTGGGATATGCAGTTTAGGAAGGGGTATTTAGGATTTTCAGTGAGAATGCTCTTGTGCCTCAATCAAACTACAAATCCTAGGATTACTTGGAATGCAACCGTGATAGCTGAAGTGAAATCTGTCAAGAAAAAAAGCAACATGGGATATACAGTAAGTGAAATAAAACATGTATGTGAGAGTCAGGATGACTCAGCAGAAGCCAATTGAAAACCACACAGGTGAAAATGGTAATACAATTAACAAGTCCTAACTGCCAAGGACAAGAAATGTAAAGTGGATAATTGGACACACCTGACAATTGTTAAGTGGTCAAGGCTGAGATGATGAAATCATTAATTGTAGGATGAACCAAGGGAACCAATGAGAATGGTGTACACACCTACTGGGTGGAAACAGACAACAGTGGGTGGTATCTTGCATTGACTATAATAATGACTATGGATCCCAATGTATTTTGTAGGTTGTAGTAGAGTGGGTTGTAGAGTGAGTAGAGTGAGGAGTTGAGTATTGTTGTGTTGGACAGTTTTGGAGCTGTATATAGTAGAATAAAGTAGATCTTTTATATAAGACTACTGAGTTGTCTGGTGTCTTGGGTGAAGCTACAAGAACCAGCTGGATCCTGAAGAAGGGTGAAGACTTCTGTGGAAGCAAGAGTGAGAAGGCTTGGAGAGTTTGTCGGGGTCTTCAGCCTATTCTCTGTAACTCTTGCTAAGCTTTAACCACTGGCCAAAACTGGTCAGTGTGGTGCACAACCAGGTGGTGAGTTCGAGCCAGAGGTGAAGAGCTACAACTCCCATCATCCCTGACATGGTGCTATAACTGTGTTAGTGTGAAAGGGCCCTTGGTAAAAATGTACAAAATTATACAGTTTTACAACATTAGACATTTGCCTTATTCCCCATGCTTCTGGATGATCAACCTCTCAAGTAATTCAACTGTTCATGTTTATTGGGAAGGAACATGTCCCCACCCCCATCGAGGCTCCAGATCAGCATAGTTGTTTTATAGTACTTTGTATACCCTACTTCACTTTGATTCAATTTTTTCCATAACATTTTGGTCATTTCTGATAGCAGATGGTCTCTATTTTAGGTTTGTGCAGTGAAAATTATCAGTAATAGCTTAATGGACATGCTGGAATGTGCCCTCAGGAACCCTTTTGGAAGAAAATTTAATTTTTAAGGGAAAATAGATTGGCCATTTTAGGTCTCCTTGAAAATATGCACTAGGCCTGTGGCAAGAAGTTGTTTCTGTGTTGTAGAAGCCATTCATTTTTGTTGCTGCCTCATTTCACCATGTGATAGAAGCTATAAAATACTATATTTGGGAAACTAGGTTTTATTTTGAATCCTGCATTTAAGTCATTTCAACATGTTACCATCCGGCCAAATTATTTCAGCCAGTATTTTATCTCTGAACCCCTAAATGGCTTCAGTTGGTGAAATTCTCTCTTCTATACAATGGCACATGTGCCTTCTCCAGTTCCCATGGTGCCAACCCTAGGCAAGTGGAATGACACATGTGACTGAGATCCTACATTGCACTGGTGAAGTGTAAAGCTTCACAAGGCTTAATTCTCTGTTCCTCTCTTGTGTTTTTTATGACTTTGCATCTGGGTGATCCCCAAATTTTGTCGTCAGGGAAGGACAAGGGGCAGCCAGGCAGCATCTAGGTGTGTTCCTGAAGCTGGCTGTAAGAAGATAAGGTCATATTCCTTGGGATTTGCAGTGATTCCCAGGATGTCTAGGCAGATGTCTGGTTCTCTGTACTGTACTTCTGATTTTCTTCCCCCATTCTCTTCTGGCCACTGAATGGCTATGGAAGATGACCCAACAGTGAGTCAAGGGTGGGGAAAAGGCAGGGTGCATCCTTTCTGTATTCCCCAAGCCCTACTTTTGGAGGCCCTAAAACCTTCTTGGCAACTGCTAATAGCAATAGCAACTAAAATGGTCATAAAAGCATGACAGTTTGGGTCTTGCTACTCCTCTCAACCATCCCAAATCCCCATATTCCAGAAAAGGAGAGAAGGAGGAGGGAAAGAGGGTGATAGAAGGGGGGAGGCCACTTTCCAGATGAAAAAGAAAACCAGAAGTGTTGAGAGTCAACATTGAGGAGGTGGAATGTAACTTAGGCTGATGAAATTTCATGGTTGTGGTCTGGCTCCACATCACTGAATTATGATGTTCAGGCAAATGCATATGCACATATGTATGCACTATGCAGACTGTTTACACAATGCACAAGTGCAATGCACACCACAGGTCCAGCTCTGACTCAAAAACCTTGAACTGAATGAAAATGTTCTACACTGGACAAAATGATCCAACTGCTTTCTTAAGGGAGCTTACACATGAAGAAGATGTCAGCAAGATCCCAGCCCTTAGCTCCCTTTCAGTGATGCCAAAACTGATGCTGCTGCTCAGAGAGGACAGAGTGTAAAAATGGTTCCCATTATCTGCATAGTTGCCAAATCCAGTTTTAGTGGAAGGGCATTGGGAGCAGGTAGTTTTGCCATATTTTTTACCCACCTCAAGCCATTTAAATATGGCTTGTATGCTGAAAATATCACACATAAAGTGGAATTAGACTTGGTGGAAGGAGGTGTGAAAATCGGAGGGACATCAACAATCTAAGATATGCAGATGACACCATACTACGTACTAGCAGAAAATATCAAAGACATTGAACAATTATTGAAGAAAGCCAAAGCAGAAAATGAACAGCTGAACATTAAGAAAAAAAAATAATGACCATGATGATTTACATAACTTTAAAATAGACAATGAAGACATTGAAATAGTTCAAGATTTTCCATACCATGGTTCAATCATTAATTTGAGTGGAAACTGCAGCTAGAAAGGAACTAGACAAGATCCTGAAGGGTCAAGACAGATCACTGAATACTAAAGTTAAGATGGTCCATGCCATTGTATTTCCAATATCTATGTATGGTTGTGAAAGCTGGGCAGTGAAGAAACTGATAAGAAGAAAATCAACTCATTTGAGATGTGGTACTGGAGAAGAGTTCTGAGGATACCGTGAAACCTGAACTTTCCCTAGAAGACAAGATGACTGAACCAAGGCGGTCTTACTTTGACCATATCAAGAGAAGATATGAAAAAAAAAATGTTTGGTAAGACTTAAGGAATTGGGAAAAGAGGAATACTGCATGCCAGATGGCTAGACTCAGTCAGGGAAGCTGTAGCCCTGAGACTGCAAGACCTGAGCAGGACTATTGAGGATAGGATGGCTTGGAGGACTCTCATAAGATCACTATAAGTCAAAGTCTACTTAATGGCAGTTAACAACAACAAAGCCTCTTTTGGTCCCAAATTGGGAGAAATTTATTTATTTATTTCATACTCTAACAGCAAACAACAAAAGCTGAACAAGTCGCACTCTCTCAGCCTTCACCTGCACAGTTCAGAGTATTTTCCATTGTTTCCTTGCACTCTTCTGTCAGGAAATTAAACAGGAGCAGAGGCAGCAGGGTGGAACCTTGCAATCCTCCAGTTATTACACCATGCTAGATAGACAGACACAGAACCATTTGCAACAATCCTTTGAGCATCATTTTCAAATAGTTATGCACTGGCCCTACAGTGGCAAAATCTACCACACATTTCCTTTCCCTGTACTGGAGTAAGTCATGTGAAACAGTGTCAAAGGCCTTACTCTGTCAATTTAATAAAGACAGTTTATGGAGCCTATAATTTTCTTTCACTGGTTGAGATGGGGAAGAATCAAAGATCAGAGCAGATGATGCTAAAGCCATGGAGCAGGGATGTACCTATTGCTTGGTAGGACCTGCACATTTCTGAAATATTATCTCTTTAGTATCCCATCAAAATGCAGGCCCTGTGTATCCTGATTCTATGTGACTCTCAGATAGTTGTTGAGTCCATCTGAGCTATGCTAAGAATGGGAGATAATTTGATTTGGTTCATATTTCTACAGGTATCAGCTTAATGTATATCAACATTCTAGATTAATGTGTGGATCAGACCAATGTTGTCTTTTAGAATGAGCAATTACTTCAGTTTTGTCATGCTGTTCTTGGTTCTAAAACTGCATACAGATGCCCTTACTAAAAGGAAATGTTGTTCAAAATGAGGCCACAATCTTTACACATGTGTAACTTCCCCATATACTCAGTTGGACATTTTAGTTTGATGCAGAACGACTACATTCAGTACAGAGTTGTGGAATCAGAGTTGTGGATCATGTGCCATTGCACATAGTAATGCATTGTGCATTATGGTAAAACGTGCAGAGATTTGCATTTCAAACTTACACAACTAGAAATAGAATGCATCCATTGCACACAATGATATGAGATAGATATTTTTTCAAGTATTTTTTCCTGTGGAATGTATGTATGTGTGCATGCACATATGTCTTTATCCATAGTTGTCTGGGTTATTGTACTGTGTGCAGCCATGTTAGGTGGTCTAAATATAGGATATGTAGTTATTCTTCCGAGCATAGACAAATCCTATAATTATCCATTTATATTTTTTTAGTGGAACTGAATGTATACATGGGCATGACATCAGTAGCATTCTGGCCTTAGTAGGCCAGCTCTATTTAACTCAGCTGGGTATCTATGGCTTCTGAACAATGAATTCTAGGAGAACGTTTATGCATGTGAGCCAATTTGCCTCATTTTTGATCACTGAAAAGTTCTTTGCTTATTGGCTCTCAAGTGTGGCCAGCTGGTTTTATGGAAACCAGCAAATACATGTTCAGGATCAAGGTTTTTTGTTTGGTGTGTTTTGTGTTTGCATGGCACATTGGAAAATGTTTGTGAGTATTTGCTGGCAGTTGAAACAAACTTAATTCCAATTATGGGGACATCTGCACCCAGCAGACTAGTAATATATCCATGAGCCTGTATGCACACAAACTGCACATGGTGGCCAACCACACACCCAAACGAGATGAATTGTCAGCAATGAATATGAGGTATTGCCCACAGTAGTGTTTACTTTTTACAGACGTTTTCTAGGCATTCTTTGCTGAAGTATTCTCAGACATTCACAACATCACTTGATAGGCTTTCCCTATCCTGCTGCAGAAATGTCAGCTATAATGGGAAAGAAAAGGATAATAAGAAAGAAAGTTGGTTGAAGCCACCAATATGGACCTCATTCTCCTATTCTCTTCAAGACGTTCCAGTTCATTAAGTAAGCTTCAATGCGAAGGGCACAACCTCTGCTTCTGCTATTCTGCCACTGTCCCTGGGGTACTTTCCATCAAAAGAATACCTCTGAGAGCACAATGCATTGTCAGACCCCAGTGAAAAAATCAACCTCCTTCCAGTTTGGCAGTTTAGCTGTCTTCCTGTCTCAACACCCCTTCAAAGATTTGGAACTGCAACCCCAGTTTGTTATGGTAAGGCTAAACTGGGAAGTGTGTAATATGTATTTAGAAAGATAATGATAATAATGGCATTGTCAATGAGGAAAAACTGGTGAAGATCATCAGCGTTTGATGAACACAAACACCAAGCAGCAATAAAAAGCAATGGATCCTGTTACTATCTTGCACATTGATGTTTTCTAATTAATTGATTGATTGGGTGTACATGACTTTTACATGCTATAGTTTTATTTCAAATTGTATGCCACTTTGACAATGGTGCAGTGAGAAATGGAGTGTAAATAAGCTGAACATTTCTTGGTGGTTTTTTGTTCTCCTTTTTGAGTTTCCAAAACAGCCTATAATTTTCCCCAAAATATAATTCCATCATAAAATCCTGTCATTTAGCAGCTGAAATGAAATACATTTATAAGACAGCAATGGAGTGTGAGGGAAAAGGCAAGAAATGTTTGAAAAACAAAACTGTATTGAGTTACATTCTTGGACATAAGGATATGCGACATAAATCAAATCAAATAAGTTTAGAAATATTGGATGGGGGGAAGAGACGTGCTCACCTTAGGGTCACCAGAAATCAGAAACTATTTGAAGGCACACAGCAACAATGGTGGGGAAGGATTCATGCCTGATCAAGATCACTAGTATATGATAGCTCCTCTTTTTTGGCCTATTTCCCTCACTCTTGGTGTTCCACTGTAAAACAAAAATTACAAATAGGCTAGCCTTGATAGCCCCTTAACTAGCTGATAGTGACACAGTGTCCTAAATCCTCTAGTCCTGACTAGAGCAGAGCAATTGAATCAATTGGATTTACCTGTGTGTTGACTAACCAACAGGATTTCCATATCTTCCAACTGTCCTGGTTAATCCTCTGTCATCCTACTTTTCAGCTGTCTTTAAAATGTTCCAGTTTCTGCCTCCTCCCTGCACTTTCTCCCTTTGTCCTAAGGTTTAGACTGAGTTCAGAGTGCAGGAGTAGCTTGTACTCAAGTTACTTAGCCGGAGGGAGAGGAGAGGTGGGCTGGAATCTTGTCTTTCCAAGGAAACTCAGGCAAACAACAGCAACATTTAAAAGAAAAAAACAGTACTAGTCTTCTGGCCGATTATGATTTTGTTTTGTTTGTTTTTCCATATTTTTGGGAGGCATTTTAAAAAATCCATCCAGTTCTTGGAGGGTCAGGGGTGCAGAAAACTAGCCCTTAGAGCTGCTGCAGTTGCCCAGCCCTTCCATAGAACATGAAACACACAGGTTCAAGCCTGCACATTTTCTGGAGGTGCTTTTTCCTATCTGAACTGGATTTCAGTGTTCAAGCTTGAGATGGCAGAATTTACTTACTTATTTTAAATTTAACATAGCATTGCATGAGAAATACATGTTACCTTTTGTTTTGTTTTTATTAGCAACCAGGATTTTCTACCCAACTGTTTGGTGGATTATGATAGATCAATTTGTACAGTTTTCTGCAGGAAAACAGAATTTTGTAGAACTGACCCATCCTTGGCTAATTCACATATTCTTAACTGTGAGCTGTGCAATTATACATGGGAGCTGTGAACATTAGGAAGAACTTCTTAAACTTTAGGAATAATATATTGACAGTAGGAGCTGTTAAACAGTAGAATGGACTGCTTTGGTGGGTGGTAGATTCTCTTTCTTTGGAGGTCTTCAAACAGAGGTTATATGATATTGTTCAGGAATGCTTTGGTTGAGTATTTCTGAATGACAGGGAGCTACCCTTACAGTTTCTTGGAAGGCACCACAAGCATGCATATACATATGAATGTGTTTTCTTTTTCCCTTGCCCAGAAAATATTTAGATATCCTTTCTTGTTCATTTGAAGCTTGTGGGATAAGATAATCAGGATACAACAGACAGCTGTAGATGAATACAGAGATCTGAGTGATGTAGTGGGATAATGGTTAAGATAGAAGAATTTAGTCAGAGAGATCAAAGTTCACATCTTACTTGGCATCCCCACAAGATAATGTGTTTGGAGTGGTTGCAAAAAAGGGGGACCACATTGTGTACATATGTGAGTTATTTTAGGCCAAAGGCATAAAAATTAATTAATTAAATTAATACTAAATAAAATTTAAAGTACAAGATAGAAAAACACAGACCTGAATCAATTGTTAGATTTTACAACTACAGTAGATCCTATGCATCGATTCACCATACAGTGATGGAATTGATGGGTCTGCTGTAATTGAGACTACCAAACAGGATTCTCCTTGTATGAATTAACATGAATCTGAAGTTTTAGTGAGAGTAATAACTTGATCACGGTCACTTTTATACTGGGAGATGTGAGAGATAATGCAGGATCTTTGCAAGCAGAGTAATGACATTGGCAAGGCAGATCCTGAACAATAGCCAGTTCAATACCCCCCCTTCCACAAGAGCTAACAGAGAAATAAATAATAATAATAATAATAATAATAATAATAATGTATTTATTTATATCCCACCTCTTCCCTTTTGGGGATTGGGGTGGGTAACAACAGAGGTTAATACAATACAAAATAATCAAACAAAACAAACCCCCAAATCCCCCCAACCCTCACCCTCCCTCCCTAAACCCAGTCTTCTTTTGAGAAAAGTATATAAAAGAAGATTTACTTACTAATAATTCTACATAGTTACATATAGGGTATTATGAGGGACACAGAGAGAAGAGAAAATGGCTGCAAACTAGAGTGATGGAAAAAGAGAGTGGGTGTGCAAAAGCAAACAAGCACTTGAACATTTTGAGCCATTATTCAAGCAATACAGTTCTGATGACAACAAACTTAGGGAAATTCAGGAGGGAAGGAAGGAAGGAAGCTGTACTTATTCCATTCAACACTGGGCTCCTAGCCAATGAAGGCCTGGTATAGTTGCTCCACTTGAGCCATTGATACTCCAGCCCTAGATCCCTCCCTTGGGCAAGTCACACCCTTTCAGCCTAAAGGGACTCATAGGAGTAAACCACTCCAGGTACTCCACCCCAAATTTAATGGAAGAAGCTTTTAATGGATAGAAATACAAACCATAATAACAATAGATGAAGTGTGAAGCATGCTGAAGATTTATTAGCTAGACTGACATTGTGCTCTTCATCCAAGGAGGTCAGAGCAATGCCTTGCTCTCACAATAAACCCACAAAAAAGTTAGGAGAGTGACATAGTAACTTGGCCTATATCATCTAGGAAGACCAAACTGGGGTATGTTAATATTCCTCTTGTGGCTTGCCCAGGCAATGGAGTTGGTGGCTTCATCTCGAGGGGCACTGAATCTTCTCTGCAGTTTATTTCAAACTTCAAAGGAGTACCCAAATTATCATACTCTAACCTAAAAAACCCCAAAACCATTCATCAATTTGGATAGCTCCTTTGAAGTTCAGAATAAAACCAGGAGCTGATTCACCACCCCGATGTAGGAAATGTCAGCTGCCCCATACCATGGTGAGCATGGAAATTTGAGGGATGGGGCAAGGAGTGGAAAGTGAACTAGCCTTCCACTTCTAGATCCAACCCCTTACATGTTTTGCAGAATGCTTTCATAGAAGGCATTTTCGAAGGTTGCTTGCAGCATTGGGGAATAAGGTTTTGTGTGCATGTAAATACATTTGTCTGAAGATATGTATGAATATGCAATGGCAGCCAGTGATTCATATGTTGGTGGGGCAGTGTGTCAAGTTGCATTTTAATACAGACTTTAAAGGAATTGTCCAAGGTGCTGCACATAAGCTGGAACTCAGAATCTGTGCCTTAGGATCCCTCCTTTAAAACTTTGAACCAAAACTGAGAATGGATCCATTACCCAACTGACGTGGAAGCCAGCAGCGACTACTGTGTGTGTATGCTTGTATAGTACATGTGAGCATGTGTGTGTATTACTGTGTTTATGTGTGGGGGAATGGATATATATTATGTAAGTCCATGCCTGTGTTATGGAGGATCAAATGGGTGACTTGTTGCTTCTGAGAATTAATCCATAGCCATGATGTGAACTGTACATGTGTGAATGGCATATGTATGTCAGAGGACATGGAATAGCCTTGCCACTCACAGTATTGGCCACACCCACTTTAGATTTTAGCCTCACCCATTGCTGTCTATGACGTGTTCTCTCAAAGCAAGTGCAGGTACATTCAGCCATAAACAGTTCTCCATTCCAGCTGAAATGCTTAATTCAATGTATTATTTCTGAGCTTATACTCAACATTATCATTGTGTCCTGTTGGGCAGGATAGGGAGATGGTGAAATTTACTATTTCATAGAGAAATACAGTCTTCCACAGCAGTCCTACATCCAGAGCCAATATGCTATCTGCAAGAATTTCCCTTATCCAGTGCTGTAACCATTGAACCATACTGACTTCCTAGGAGGCCAATGAGTTGTGGTATCTGAGGATCAGGAGCTGGACAAGGTGGTCCACTGGCCCCTTTCAAAGCCTGCTGTTCAAAGACTTTGGTCCCAAACAGATGGGCCAAAATAAAGCTGCTTTGGGTCACTTTGGAGGTATGCTGTTTAAATGATGCATGCATCCTAAGAGGCTGGAAGCCGCGCCAAAGTTGCACACCAGTCCTAACAACTGGAGCGCATTTTTGGTGCAGCTTCTGGCCTCTTAAGATGCATGTGTCATTTAAACAGCATACCTCCAAAGTGACCAGAAGCAGCTTTAATTTTGCCTGTCTGTTCATGCCCTTAGACATTCACAGGGATGTCTCAACCCTTGGTTTTAAGCTAAAATGAACACAGTTTTATTCATTCACTCACTCCTGTTGTAACTTTTGCTTTAAATTTCTTGAAGAATGTTAGAAAACTGGGAAGCGGTGTATGCTTGCACAGATATATACAACCCACAACATCATCCTGGTGTCACTTCAGTTTTTCATCAAGATATGCTTGGGGCAATATTGTATTTCACCAGATCAGCTGGAACAGGGTGGGGGATGGAGACAGAGTACCAATTTCATTTCTTTGTCATAGAAAATGAACATATTTCTTTCTTCCAGACTCCCCCTTCGCCCCTCCACACCTTCTCTTCCTTCTCTACTCAACCATGTTGCTTTTTTATCTTCAGAATACCAGAGGAAAACATGTTTGTGTGATTAAATTAGAGTTAATGGGCAGACCCAAATATATATATATTTTTAAAAAGACTTTTTAAAATTGTGCATCCTTTCTCATAACATTAATTTTATGTCTGCGCAAGTAATTAAGTTAGGGAACATATAACGAACTCAGTCAAGATAAGCTTTGCATTACTGCACAAGCCAGGCTGTAGGAAAACGGCATTGTCATGGAAGTCACGGAAATGGAGGTCTTAAACCATCTTCTAGGATTGCTGTAGTTTCAGCAATCCTCGTGTCATTTTCTCCCTGTTTGGCAGTTGAGGAGGTTATAGGCAGGTGCAATCACTGGAAGGACTGGGAAGGCACAAAGAATGTGAAACGTCTTTAAGCAGACAAGCTGTCTGAAGGCTGCGTTTTCTCCCACTCACTGCTTAAAGGTTTGGAAACTTTTCTTCTTTCACTTTGGAGAAAATGTACAAGGAAACACATCCTTGCCATCATTTATGTGAAGCAGATTATGGAAAAACCTACTTTTATGAATAATGAATGTTCTTAAGATTGCACTTCAGATTGCTACACATTGATAATGTGATGAAATTTGTGGATTGAATGCAATATTGCATGCTGAATGTACAGTTGTCCCTCCATATCCATGGATTCAAGCATCCATAGCTTGAAAATGTTTTTTAAAAAGTATAAATTCCAAATAGCAAGCCTTGACTTTCCATTTTAAGGGACACCATTTTGCTCTGCCAATATATTTAATGGGACTTGAGCATCCACAGGTTTTGTTATCCAAGGAGGGTCCTGGAACCAAATCCCAGTGGACAACAAGGTCCCACTATACAAGCAGTGCACAATACCATGTGCGTCTGGTATGTACCAATGCACCAGTTGTGCAGCTCCAATTGAACTGAATAAATAAGATCCAATGCCCTCTATTAGGGAATGTACACACATGTAAAACACGAACAGGATGCCATCCAATGACAACCCAAAATCATCCACAACTGAACAGTGAAAGGATGATATGTACTACTTAAATCAGAATACACAGTGATTCAGTGGTTTACACTATCCCCATATCACCGTGATCACAATCAGACCTATCAGATTTCAGAAACTAAGCAAGTTCATTCCTGGTAAATATTTGTATGGGAGACTGCCAATGAATCCCGGGTATCTCCAGGTGGGGTTAAGATAAAGTCCTACTGAAACCCTGGAGAGCTGATGCTACTCAGAGTTAACAATACTAGATTACATACATCAATGGTCTGATTCAGTATTGGGCTGCTTTCTATGATCCTAGTGATAGGGCGAATGTTCTGAGACTTAAGAGCACCATTCTACCACTGTTCAGTTATTGGTGGCTTTGGCATGTCAATATACCAAATTTTATTTTGAAAAAAGTAATTTCCTAAGCACTGACATAAAGCCATTAGTGAATGCATTGTTTTACAATATATGACAGGCCCAAGAGAAATTCCTGGTGTAAAGACCAGCTGAAATGCATCAAAGGAAGAAAAGAGAAAAATCCACAGTCAAGCAAGAAGACTATCATAAGGACTAATTGTAGGCAAGCTTTCAAAATCTCCAGATGTCTGTATCAATTCAGATGTTTCAATAAACAAACAAGCAAGCAAATAATAAAAAATAGGAGCAGGGACAGAAGACTTGGGGAAGAGGCTAACTTAATGCTGACGTTCTCCAGTCTGAATGGCCAGTCTTATAATGAGGTGGTAAAGGAGGAGTTTACTGCAATGGGTTAGCTGTCAGTGAGTGTTGTGCAGTATCCATTTGGGGTGAGAATTAGGAGAATCAGGCTGCTGCCCCACTGCAGAATTAATGCAGTTTGATCTTACTTTAAGTCTCATGAGAGTTGCTATTATTTGGGAAAAGGGGGTGATACTTGAAGACCTTAGCCTCTCTTTGCCAGTGTCTGTTGCCCAGTCTGGTGCTAGTTAGTGTGACTTCCCAGTTAGTGTGCAATTGCTGACTTTCTCTTTTGACTGACATGTACTAGTCAGTGTACATCAATACAAAGAGAAACTGATATGGGCTGCAGCTGATTGAGCTCTCAATTTTTTTAATTTATTTATTTTATTTTTTTTGCCAAGAGATGGTATGGAGGGTTCAGATTTCTACTGATGGAGAAACAGTGCTGGCTAGCCCCTGCACTTCTTAAGGGACCATATCTTCCCATGTGAGCCTGCCTGAGCTTAGAGGTCTGCAAAGGAAACATTTCTATCTGCCCCACCACTTTCATAGGCATGATTGGTAGGTTTGCAGAAACCAATCTCCCCTGTAGCTGCTCCTAACTTTAGAGCTCCCTCCCTAGGGATGCTAGGATGGTTCCTTCCTTGCTGTCTTTTCAGCAATGGGTTACAACCTTTCTTTTCCAACAAGCCTGGGAATTTACAGAGATAGAAACAACATTAGTTCTAACTAAAATCTGCCAGCAAATATAGAAAACAAAACAGTGGCCCACAGATTGGAAATTATCAATATACAGATGAATAGACTTGATCAAAGAGGACACAGCCCTATGTCTGCAGGAACTGAGCAGGTCCATTGAGAACAGGGAGTCTTGGAGATGCCTCATGCACAGGGTCTTCCTAAATTGAAGTCGACCTGAGGGCAGTTAACAACAACAATTTTAGGAATTGATTTTTTTAACAAGAGAAGGGCTGTTTATGTTGCTGTACTTGTTTTAATCTTTGCTTTAAAGTAAGTTTTTAATAGTTTTATTTTTGTTGATGTTGAATAATGTTTTAGTCTCAGTTTTGCATGTTTTAACACTATGCACTTTTATAGTATTTTTTCCCATTTGTAAGGTGCCCTAACCCCCAGGCTGGAAGAATGGCAGGATATAATAAATAACAATAAAGGGAAGGATGGATAGAAGATACTGAGAAATAGTTTTGGGCACCAGACCAGGTGAAACCCCTGCACAGTCCCTTGTAGCCACTGGGAACATTGAACTGTAGAAGAAGGAACATGGTGCCCACAAAAACTTTACAAGCATCATGGCACAAGGAGTGGTTAGCCAGCAGAGGGAGATCACTTTTTCCAGCAGCCTTGTGGTTCTGCCTCTGCTTAATGATGCAGCTTACTTCGTGATCTCAAGCAATTTTTCCTTCATCTAAAGCTAAATGGCCACATGTTATATTGAGAGCAGACATAGGAGTTTATCGCACACGTATTGTGTAACGTTTTGTGGTTTGAACGAGGATGGAACAGAACGGATTTTATTGCAAAGCCTGATTTACATAATGTTCTTCTCTGGGGCCCTTTCCATTCCATTTGTATCATCTTGCTCCAACGATTGAATTCTGTCTTCCTTTCCCAGAAAATGTTACGATGCTGTTACTCCCACTGTGTGTGATATCTATGGCATCCTGATTGCATCCCCATTCCAACCTGGTTATGATGTGACATTAAACCCCTCCTCCTGACTTATCATCTCCATCCCTTGCTACTGTTATTGCCAAAACTTTTGCTGTATCCAGAGTGGAAATGCTTCCTCTATTGCCACACTGTTTCTTTTTTTATTACCAAGAAAACAGGATTCATATGATGACGTAATGATAATGTGGGAAGATCGACCACTCAATCTGAAAATAGGTTTTTTAGGGCATTTATCCTTACAACATAAAAAAAAAACCCACGAGAGAGAAATCTTCTTCTCTTTGTACATTCCCACTCCATCCTCAAGAAACTTGTCATAGTGTGGAGAAGGATACCCAAAATACACGAATCCCTTATACACAGAGAGACATGCAACACCAAAGATTACAGCACAAGGCTATGGGAGAACATAGAAATGCTCTTCCTTTGAACTTTGCACCCAATCCGCTTTTACAAGTATGCATGCACAGAAAAATGGGGAAGAATAGTTTGCACTTAGGAAGAGACCTGGCTGTGTGGTGATATCCGTTCACAGGCAGGTCCAAAAATGATAACATGTAATCTTCTCCAGTACTGCTGTGTGATAGCAATTGTTCCCAGTACATTTACATATCGAGTGGTACAGTGAGTGTGGTAGGATCAGCTCTCATCTCGTTTAACAACCTGTCTGCTTTGTGAACAGGAATGGAACGGGTGAAAAGTGGATGCAATAAGGTCCATTGGCAAATCAGGTTTTTTTTAAATCCTCAAGTTCTTTTGATCCTATTCATGACAAAATTTGTAAATTTGGATGAGTTCTTCTAAAAGCTGAACCAAAGGAAATTGGCACCAATTCCATAGGCTAAATTGGATAGGTAAATTGTTTGGAGTAGGCACAGAAAGCCAGTGTGGTGTAATGATTTGAGTGTTGGTCTAGGACCCTGGGAGGCTAGAGTTCAAACCCCTGTTCAGCCATGGAAACCCAGTGTATGACCTTGAGCAAGTTGCATGTTCTCAGCCTCAGAAGAAGGCAAAGGCAAACTCCCTCTGAACAAATATTGCCAAGAGAACCCCACAATAGATTTGCTTGAGGTCTACATAAATCAGAAATTACTTGTAGGTACAAAATAACAACAGAGTAGACACAAACACACTAGATAGACAGATAGATTGACCTGATGCAAGGCACCTCCTATATATCTAGAAGGACCAGCCTATGATATTTTGCTACTAGAGATATGGGACAAGACTGTACTTGTTGATTCCACATGCAGAAGCTGACTGGACATGAGTTTAACAGTGGCTGCAAAGCAGTGCACTGAGGGCACAAGGGTGCCTTAAGGGATGCAAAACAGGTAAGTAGATCACATTATTCTGTCTTCCAAGAAGACCATGTTCCAATTTACCATATTCTGCTTAAGGCAGCAAACACTGAATCTTAGCAGAGCCAGCCATCCTGCATAACTTTCCTTGGTAGTCTGTTACTACTAGCAACATTGCCATGGAAGGAGTCCAGCAGAATAGTTGAAATACAAGTACTCTTCATGGTAGATGCAGCCCACAAAGAATCCAAAAATACAAGAAGCTGCACTGATCCATATCAGTGAAGCCGTGCTAAGAGTTTTGTAAAGCTAATAGTTCTTAATGGCCTATCCAAGAATGCACTACTCGAAAATGTCAAAAAGCAGTAGTTCACCAGTAAAAACGCACCTCCCCTCTCCTGTGTGAGAAAATTCAGAAGGACCATGGAAGCTTATGAGAGTTGGGGTGGGAATGGCTCATGGTGTCTGTCCTTATCAAGGAGGCCTAATGCAGTGAACCCTTGGTATCTGCTGGGGTTTGGTTCAAGGACTTCCTGTGGATACGAAAATCCATGGATACTGAAGTCACATTAAATACAACGACATATTAAAATGATGTCCCTTTTATAAAATGGCCAAATGCATTTGAGGAAGTAGACTTTAGTCTACAAAAGCTCATGCTGCCATCTTCTTTCTTTCAGTTAGTCTCAAAGGTGTTACAAGATCTCTCTGCATGCTGATACTACAAACTAACAAAGTTGTATCTTTGAATAAAATTGCAAAATTATGGTTTGCTTTTTGGAGTGTGTGTGTGTGTGTTCAAGCAGTGGATGCTTGAATCCATGAATAAAGAATATGTGGATACAGAAGGAAAGCTGTACTAGTCCTGTGAGCGCTTGTTGTACTTCACCACTGAAGAAACCTTTAAGTGGACCCCTCCATGTCACTGTGGACTTCTGATGCTACAGATCAAAGAGGGAAGAAATCACACCACAAGTTCCCAGACTGCTAAAAGCATTTTTTTAAAGTCCTAGGAGTTTGCAGTTGCAAGAGGAAATCTTTGTATAATTTAAAATGGTCTCTCTGAGGGTTTTCTTCCTCTCCCCCTCTCCCCCCCCCTCGTTTTTTCTTTAGTTCCATTATACAGCCTTTATCTCTGATGGACTTTTCTTGTTCGGCAGATGAAGTTTTTAGTGTGGTGGGATGTAGGTCACATTTGACAAAGAGTTGTGCTGTGACCTGAATGCAGAAGCAGGAACTTCTAAAAGCGAGCCTGCTAATGTGCAAACTTGCAAGCTTAGTCATCAGTGGCATTTGCCAAAAGCCAGCAAAAGTCAAGACTGCAAGAAAAAACAAACACAACACAATATAAAACTAGTCCTGCTTGAGAAAAACTGACAATGGTCAGCAAATGAAAATTAACTCGTTTATTTCTACATCTGCTTTGGTGACTCAAACCAAACTTTTGTCAACTGACCAGTGGCAAAGAAAAGAGCTTGTTACTGTCTGGGGGCTTTAGCATGCATGTGTATGCATATCTAATTTTCTCTTCACTTGCCTTTTCCTCAATGCATGACCCAAGCTCGGTTGCTATACAGAGCAAATAGGAATATGGCTAAACATAATCATAACAGAATAGTAACAATGAATGGAGACCCTGCATGAGATAGCGGTTGGAGCGTTCGACTACAACTCTGAAGATCAGGTTTCAATTCCCTACTGGACCATGGAAACCTAACGAGTGACCTTGGATGGGTTACGTACTCTCAGTCCCATGACAGGTTTGTTTTAGGGTCACCATAAGTCAGAAACAAAGGGCCATAACAAAATAAAAATTAAAAACAATCATATAAGCTATCACATTAACGCAACACTGAATTAAAAACAGTTTCAAAGCATTTAAAAGGTAACAAATGAAAAACAAAGCATAGAGCAACAGAGAGGGAGAGGGAGAAAGAGAGAGAGAGATGCAAAGACCTTTCCCTGTCTACCAGTTAATGGCCAAAGGCCTGGATGGAGAAGTACCACCCTAGTATTGACTTCCATAGCCTCAAACTTTGATAGTGGTGGGATTGAGAGAAACCTTCTTTTTTTATTATTGTATAAAATTCCATTTATTTACATGATTCATTAGAATTATATATTACATGTCATATATAATCCTCTTCCAACATCATTGTTACATTACTTCCTTACCCCATATTTCTCAATTGTGATTAACACATAATTATTGTCGGATTTTCATGAACATATATGATTCTCTTTTTTTCTCCCCCCAGTCTGTCTGGAATCTATAACCTTAACTATTGTTTATATATTTCCAAAAAGCCATCATCATACAGTTATCTTAAAGATATCAATGAACCTCTTCATTCAACCATCTCGATTTACAGAATTGTATTACTGGGTACCAATCTTTCTCTATCTTATCCATGTTTTTAAGTTTTAGATATTCTGTGAGCTTATCCATTTCGACCATGTCCATAAGTTTTTGGAGACATAAATCTATGTCTGGAATACTATTCTCTTTCCAGAATTGTGCTAATAGTACTTTAGCTGTAGTTACCATGTATAGCATTATTCTTCTGTGTGTCTTTTCTAATTCTAATGGTATTTTGTTTGTCATGTTTAATAAGTATATTTCTGGTTTGAGTTCAAATTTTATATTTAGTATATTCTCAATTGTTGTATGAATTTGTTTCCAATAGATTTTCAGTTTGGGGCAATGCCACCACATGTGGAACCAAGTTCCTCTTGCCGAATTACATTTCCAACATTTGTTAGATTTCTTGTTATCAATCAACACTAACCTGCTGGGAGTTAGATACCAACGGTTCTCCGTCTTCCAATGGTTTTCTTTCAAACTTTGCGATTGTGTGAATTCCTTGGGTTTTTTTTCTGGCGTGTTCCCAGCTTTCTAAATCGATAATATGCCCGCAATCAGTAGCCCATTTAATCATTACATCTGTCACTATGGCGGGTTACAGACGGGCAAAAAGGGATGTACTCATGACGTCATGAAGGTAGAGCCTTCAGACGGGCTTTACCTAAATGCCATCATGAACACGCCCCCTGCACGCCTCAAGCGGGAAGAAGCGGCATTAAAAAGGTGCTGCTTTTTTCCGCTTCTTTTCTGTTTGATGCGTACCTGCGCAGCTCCGTCTGTAAGCCCCTGCACCGATACGTCAGAATTGCTACGCCGCAAATATAAGTTGCCGGTTTAAAAGCTCCGTGTCAGCTGCGTCACATAATGGGTCGGGTTCTCGGGACATGCGTGGTTTGCAGCCAAGCTTTAATTGCAACGTCCGCTGCCATGGAGCTGTGGAAGCTGAGGCACAGCTGCGGCGCATTTTAAGCCTCGTAACCCTAACCCTAGAGCCACTTGTGCGCATGCGTTGCTAGAACCGCGGGAAGTTGTAAGTGTTGCCGGCGGATGTTTTGGTTGTAGAAAGTGAAAAGGGAAAGTTTGGGATTTAAAGTGACCCCCTACACACATTCCTGCGCCATTCTCACCTGGGAACGGGCACAGTTTGGCTGCTCCTGGCACAGCTGTGTGGCGGCTCCCCTTTGCCACCAGGCAGGATGGCACAGCCATCCACCAGCACCCCAAAAAAAGGCAGGGGGACGTCTTGGTCTCATACTGAGACGGCTGACCTCATAGCTATATGGTCCCAGAAACTGGAGTAACTGCAGAAACTGGAGCAGTCCTACCTGAATGCTGACACATATCGAGAAGGGGAAGAAGCCATGAGAGCTGCTGCACCGGTACACCAGAATGGCTACGCCGCTACTTTAAGTTGCCCATTTAAAAGCTCCGTCGCATAGTGAGTTGGGGTCTTGGAACATGCGCAGTTTGCAGTCAGGCTTTAATTGCAACGTCCGCTGCCATGCAGCTGTGGAAGCTGAGGCACAGCTGCGGCGCATTTTAAGCCTCGTAACCCTAACCCTAACCCTAACCCTAACCCTAGAGCAACATGTACGCATGCGCTGCTTGGAAAGTTTGGACTTTAAAGTGCACCCCTACACACATTCCTCTGCCATTTTCACCTAACAATAAAAAACGCTAAAACTGTAAATATTGACATATGTACAAAGGAGGTGAGGGGAGATGGCAGGGGGACAGCGGTGGCAGCGGAGACAGCTGTGGCTGCGCATTGCAGATTCAGCAGGAGTGCGGGGACCAAAGGAGAGGAGGCATCCATGATGCTGCTGACACTGGCAAAGTGCAAGCGGACAAGGATGCCAACACCAGCTGATCACCAGCTGGCAGGAGACCACCTTTGTTTTAAAGGGGCTTGGGCACTTTAAATGTGCCCATAGGCTTTCTGCCGCCGCTGCTTAGCCCTGCGAAGCTGCGCACCTCTCATGCGGCAAAAGAAAAAAAAAGAGACCCCGGAGTTTGAATGTGCCCAAGACCTTTTGATGCCCTCTAAACTTGCCCCCAAATTCAAAGGGCAACTAGAGAGGGCCTGGGATCAAGGGGTAGGGAGCACTGACAAGGCACTAGGTCCCATGATGTCCCATAAAGACATCATTTTGCCTCCCAGGGCATGTGTTCCCTCCCAGCCCTATCTAATCTATTCTACCCTTCCTGTTCCCTCCTCCCACCATGCCTGGCTCACTGGTCCCCAAACCAGCAATGTCCAAACTCTGTCCTTCCAGGCGTTTGGACTTCATCTCCCAGAATCCCCAGCCACCTTGCCCTGTGGTCTGGGATTCTGGGACATGAAGTCCAAACGCCTGGGAGGACAGAGTTTGGAGATTGCTACCTCACACCACTCCTGCCTAGCTTTAGATTGCACAGTTGCGCCTCATTCACACTCACAACCACACCGCCGCAGTTGCGCATAATTAACCACACAATTTTTTTTAAAAAAATAAAGTTTTTTATTTACAACAATAACAACAATAAAATATTTTACTATATACAATATATACAAAGGGAAGGGGGAGGGTGAAGGGGGGTGGTGAAGGGGGGATGGCAGAGGGGGCAGGAGAGGGAAGCTGCTTCAGGGAGGGGGAGGAGGCGGTGGGGCGGGCAGCCGGCGGAGGAGTTCCTGGAGGGTCTCTTCCATGGAGGACACTCTCTCCGCCAGCTTGTCCACTTTCTCCTCCAGCGCAGCGAACCTCCTCTCCATCCGGTTCTCTGTGGGGGGAAAAGAAAGAGGATGGTTAGGATCAGCCTGTGCAGCCCATCACCCACTCCCACAGGCAGGGTTTCTGGGTGCCCCCACTCCCTTCCCTGGGTTCAACTCTACACTTACCTTGCTGCCGGGCTTGGAGGACACGATCCAGGGCACTGGCATCGAGGGCCAAGTGCCCTGGCTGTCCTGGCAGGCGGTGGCTCGGCCCAGGCTCCTCTTCCTCGGCGGCAGCAACAGCAGCGAGGACTTCAAGCCCTGCAAAAGAGGAAGGAAAGGCCCAAGTTACCATGCTGGCATGGCAGACGAGGGCACAAGTGTCGTGGGGGCTGCAGGCAGGCAACCCCCACCCCTCACCCTGGGGACCTACCTGCCGCCAGAGGAGCCTGCTCTGGCTGCGGAGGGGCCACAGCAGCTGGTCCTGGCTGTGGCCCACCCTCGGGGACATCCTCGTCCCCCGAGGATGGTGGAGAGGGCGACCTGGCAGGGTTCCCTCCCTCCCTCCGCCTCCGCCTCGGCCACACACCTGCAGAAGGGAAGAGGAGGGATGGCATTGGCACCATGCAGGAGGGACAGGAGGGCAAGGGAAGGGTCAAGGAGGGGAGGACAGGGCATGGCAAGAGCTCTGGCTTACCTGGAGGACGGCGATCTTCTGGTCTGGGCCGATCTCCCCTGATCCACAGGTCCTTCAGCCGCTCAAAGAATGGTGGCCGCCTGTCAACCAGGGGGTGCTCCCCGAAGTCTTCGAGGGCACGGGATGCCTGGAGAAAATGCCCCCGGTTTGGGCTTGTTCGTGCTGGCCATCACCCTTCGAGCGGCTGCCTGTGGCATCAGGGAGTCCAGGAGGATCCCGACCTCCTCATCGGTCCAGTAGGCGATTCGAACCGGGACCCTCCTGCGTGGCTCTGCCATGTCGATCGCCGTCCTGGGGTCTTGCACAATTGCGCACAGGTATATATGGGCACCTGCGGCTCAGGGCCGTTAGGCCACGGTGGTCCTAGGCCAATGAAAGTTTTCAGAGGAGCAGTTTGAATCTCTCCCCCAATAGATGTCCTCTGGGTGCCCCATTGATACATTCAAATGGGCCATTAGGAAAGCTTGAATTTGAGGGGGATTGATACATTGTCAAAGGGGCAATTGGCAGTTGGAGCTGATGTATCTTTTTGCCCCAGGAAAACAGGCGCCAGGAGACCTTTTGTGTGTGTGTGTTTGTGTGTGTCCCCCTCAGGCACGTGGCAAAACATGCCCACAGCACAGATCAGGAATGATAGGCAGACTCAAACTGTGGATAATGGGATACATTTATTCATGTGCTTATGCTATTACAGTACAATGCACAGGAGCCATCCTTCAGATTCTCCTTGTCAGAAAAAAATCTGCCAGGGCATTCCTCACAGTCTCCCCTGCTTTCTTCTTCTCTTTCTCTTCAAGGGGGTCATGAGCCACTTCCGAATGGGGTAGGCACTGTCAGTCAGTATCAGGGGCCCGATCTGCTGGCCTGTGATGTTGATGCTGGGGTTCCCTGGCACATAGATGCCAGCCTCCATGGCCTCGTAGATGAGAGAAAGTTTAAAGGGGCTTGGGCGCTTTAAATGCGCACATAGGCTTTCTGCCGCTGCTTAGTGCTGTAGCTGCGCAGCTGCGCATCCGCCTGCCGGCAAAAGGGAAAAAAAAGCCGCGGTTTGGGCCGCCCGTGCGGAAGCTGCCTCTCTTTTTGCAGCGTCCTCCGAGGCGGCGGTATGGAAGCTCCGGGTCCGAAACGGACCCAGGTGAGGCGTCTTCACTGCCCCCCGTGTGGAAGCTCCAACACCTGAAGCATGCCCCCGGGGCGGGCCGTCTGGAGGCTCCGCATTCAGCTGAATACACCTCCAAGACGTCCTCCCCTGCCCGTCTGTAACCCGCCTATTTCTTGTTCTTGATCGATTTTTAATAAGAATTTATATAATTTGGATATTCTCTTTTGCTCATCTCCAAGCAGTATTTTATCAAATTCTTCTATATCATCTTCAATTCCATTCAATTTTAGGTCCATTTTGTAACCTTCTAAGTGATATATTTTAAATTATAAGACACCCTACAAAAAGCAAACCAAAAAGCAGATTAGATGTATAAATAGATGACTACTTCCAAGACTGTGAGATTGGTCCAAAAATTCTTTATCAATAGTATGATGGTTTCCAGATGGCATTCCAATGGCCACAAGATAAAACATACCAATCTTCAATGATTCTAAATCCCATAACGGATGCAATCCTATATTCCTTCAGCATAGCTACAGCCATGCTACACCAAGACTATGCAACCCCCATGCACTGTAGCAACACTGAGCAATACATGTTAATGACTGGATGCCATGTAGAATCTGAAATGAACAATGTGCAATGAACAATGAGTAACCAAGATGCACAGTGTTGTTGTGTGCATGACTCTGCTTTTGCAACTCTCAGCTATTCTAAACAGATTAGCTGTCTTCCAATAATCTACCGTTTCCAAACTCCCAACAGCTTATTATCACCCAAACGAAAAGGATGTTCTAAGATGGAACTGGCTGCAATTTCATGCTTGCCTAAGATTTTGTTTGATACTGATAACTGACACACATCTCTGTTGTAGACTAAGCTTTGTTGGTGGTAAATCAATGCAGCAGGCAGCCTTTGGCAAAGAAAATACCTTCAGCTGATGGGTTCCATCATCCCCATGCAGCAAGTGGTAGAATCAATCCAATGAACAATGAATTCTACCCATGACTGTCTTTAAGGCCAAGCCTCTCAGTCTTCATGGCTGGATAATGTGTCCCCTGGGCTTGGGTGCAACCTCCTTGCACAAATGAGGCCACTGGCCAGTGGTCCTCCAAGGTCATATAGGGCAGAACCAAACAAAGGAAATTGAACAGCAAAAGTGTAACCTTCACTCACCCTAACAGATAGGAGAACAGTATAGGCAAGTTGCTGAAAAGAAATGTTACTCCTCCAGGCTGTTCCCAGCTGCTGGTCTTTTCACAGCCTTTCACTACCAGGCTAAAGTGAAACTATCTTTCAGGGGCTATTAAACACAAAATAGACCTTTCATGTCACTGGGCAGCTGTTAAATGTTTGGCCAGGAGGCTACGAAGGACTCCAGAACTCATCTGCCTAGTGGCAAGGGCCATAGCTACTATAGGGGACAATCATTCCCTCTTACTCACTGATTCCCACCGTCTTTAAATTTTGTTCAGTTTGTACATATGCCTGGTTGAAATATTTTAATTTGCTTGAATTTGTTGGATAATTTAGTATGTTTTTTAGACTCCAAGTTATGTTTCACATCTTCATAATTTTTAAACAATGTAAATGATTCTTCTAATTGTATACTGCCCTGAGATATTTGTCTCAAGGATAAAGTGGAATAACAGTCATTACAGTATTAGTAATAAGAGGAGGAGGAGGAGGAAACCAGCATGGCATAGTGGCTTGAGATTTGGACTAGGACACTAGGAGACCAGGGATCAAATTCCCAGTCATTCATGGAAACCCACTGGGTGACCTTGACAAGTCACACTCTCTCAGCCTCAGAGGAAGGCAATGGCAATTCCACTCTGAAAAAACTATGATAAGTTCACCTTGGGGTCAACATATCTCAGTTATAGAAAATTATACAGATTCAGTCTCTCTTATCCAGAATTCCAAAATCCAAAATATTTCAAAAACCAAAAATTTTTTCCTGGGTGGCTGAGATAGTTACACCTTTGTTTTCTGATGGTTCAATGTACAGAAATTTTGTTTCATGCACAAAATTATTTTAAAATATTGTATAAAATTACCATCAGACTATGTTTATAAGGTGTATACAGAACATACATGAATTTTGTATTGAGACTTGGGTCCCATCTCCAAGCTATCTCATTATGTTTGTTGTTGTTAACTGCTTTCAAGTGGACCCTGACTCATGGCGACCCTGTGGATTAGACACCTCCAGAACCCCCTATTCTCAACTGCTCCGTTTAGGTCCTGCAAACATAAACCACCAGCACAACATCTCAAATGACTGGATTTTCTTCCTATCAGCCTTCTTAGGTATTCCAAAATCCAATCAATCAATCAATCAATCATCTAAAATCCAAAACACCCCCGGTCCGAAGCATTTTGGATAAGGAAAACTCAACCTGTACAGTCAGTCCTCCATATCCATGGATTCTTATCCATGGATTTGACCATCCACAGCTTGAAAATATTCAAAAAATATATAAATTCCAAAAGGCAAACCTTGATTTTGCCAATTTATATAGGGGATACCATTTTACTATGCTATTGTATTTAATGCGACCTGAGCATCCATGGATTTTGGTATCCACATCGGGTCCTGAAATCAAGACCCTGTGGGCCCAGTGTAGTAGTAGTACTAGTCATGATTGTTTTTCTTCCAGAGAGACAAATCAGAGGGAAGATTATAGTTACAATCCTTCATTCATGGACCTGATCTGGAACAATGTTGGTGAAGAGAAGGGGCTTTGAATCTGGTGCAACCAAGGCTGCTCTTGGTGCTAAATACCACGAACACTCCTTCACACATTTTCTGCTAGCAGCATCACCAGTTTTAGAAGAACTATGCCAACTCTGCAGAACTTCCCATCACTACACAGGGGACCTCCAAGGCAGACTTCCAGCTTCTCTGCTAGCAGAACTTCTGTCTTCCAAAACATCCTTTTACCTTCTGGCAGGGGTTAAAGCTGCTCTGCCCTTTATAATTTTTGGCTGATAAATGGGATTTCTCTGTTTAAAAAAATCTAATTTTTTAAAGTGTTTTTTTTATTATTTTGCCTAATAAATCTGATTGGGAGATAGAAATTGTATTCTATGTATTAATCTATACTGACATTTCCTCACAGTTATAACTCACTGCTTTTAAAGCTGATTCTGGAACGACATTGTTATACCATTCCCTTGCTATATATCCTAATTTCTTGATTGTTTCATTAATCATTTTATATTTCAGTGGAGTTGTTTCATTTTTATATGTTTATTTTATTTTGGTTTGGATAATGGCAAGTTGGAATGGCAAGATAGACATGCAAAGAGTAATTAAATGATCCACACACTGTGTACATTAGCTTTACCAAGTCTAATGTCCTCAGACCGTTTCCAGTGTGGTAAACTCATATTGAACTGATTAGTGGCAAACAGAGTGCCACAGATTGCAACCTGTACACCAGTATTTGTCCCCCATTTACTGGATTAATTCGCCCATTTATAATAGGATTTGCAACACAATTCTCACTTTAACAGTTAGTTAATTGAACAGTGGAATTGGTTCTCCTGTACGTGGTCACAGATTATAGTGGTCCCATTCTTTCTGGGAGAGTTAGGATTCTTAGAGGGATAAAGGAAAGATCTATGGACAAGAAGTTTATCAGCGATTGACTATTTACTGTGATGGATAAAAAGAATCTGTAGGTTCTTATCAGGAACATCCCAAGACATTTTAAATAAGCTCCAATTGTCCCAGTTTGGCAGCAGCGATACTGGTTAATCCTTTGCCAGCCCACTTTTCAGATGCTTTAAAACCATCCCAGTTTCTCTTTCCTCCTCCCCTTTTCCCACCTTTGTCCCCAGCTTACTTCAATTGTTGCCAACTGAGTTCAAAGAGCAAAAGTAGTTACATTCAGTTACATAATTCAGCAAAGTGGGGAGGAGAGGAAGGGGCAGAATCTTGCCTTTTCCAGTAGGTGCATGCAAGAGCCGCTGGTACTCCCCTCCATAACTGTCCTCTTTTTTCCTCATTAATAACTTTTGTAATCATCAATACAACCTGATATTGCTTGGCCACATCTCTCCTGGCTTTCATCTCAAATGTTGGACAGTATGATTTTGCTGCCTGAGACTTGTGAAGTGCTCCATCTCCTACATGTCAGCGCAACTGCTGGGGTCCAACAACCACTGTCAGCAGCTCCAACGAGTCCTGGGGTTAAATCGGACCCTTGTAGCAGAGCTGGCAATTTCCAGAAGCTGAAGCGTGGCTCCAAAGTCCAATTGGGATGACAGCAACTGGATGTCTTCCAGGAACTGCAGCAATGCAGGAACCTCCGGGGACACACAGCAAACCGATGCTGTAGCTTCTTCTGATAAACCACCAGAGAAACAAAAGTCCCCAAAGTGCTCTTTATTAACAGTGCTATAATACAAAACCAGATCTCTAAAACTCCAAAACATACCAATCCAACTCCTACTTCAAACCCACAAGCTATCCCTTGCAACCCCTGGGTTTATATAGTCTCCAGACCATGTGGTCTCCCAAACCCAGTGAGTTCAGGTGTGTAACCATGTCATGTGTCTCCTGTGCAATCCAGACACATGTTTCATCATCCATGGCTACGTGCACTTGGACACTGAAGTGTCCTTGAGCCAATGAGCTTCAGTTGTGCTGATCAGCCTTGCCACTCTGCTGAATGCTCATGGCCAAACACACACACATCAAGCATTTCCCTGTGTGCTGTGTTTTAACCCTTCAAATCCCTGACACTACATGCCCAAATCCACTTAGCCAGTAACATCATATTGGTCCACAAGGCAGAAAATGCCACTGGCAGCTGAAATAAAATAACAGGGAATTAGATGAATAATTATTTGCTGCCCTTTCATGATACCCAGTGTCTGCTGGAGAACCAGTGTGTTATGGTGGTTTGAGTGCTGCTGAAGTAAAACACAGGGATCAGTGTTCAAATCCCTGCCTAGCCATGGAAATCCACTGGGTGACCTTGGGCAAGTCACACTCAACCCCAGAGGAAGCATATAATTGTAGAACTGGAAGAGGCCACCAGGGCCAACCAATCCCACCTCTTGCCATGTAGGAATACACAATCAAAGCATTTCTCATAGATTGCCTTTCAGCATCTGTTTAAAAACCTCCAAAGGAAGAGCCTCCACCACACTCTGAGGCAATATGTTCCACTGTTTGAAGCTTATTGCTCAGCATTTTAAACCAACTCCAGCCTCACGGACTGGAAATGGGACATAGGATGAAGGCAGGGATTATCGCACACTAAATCACCACTGAACCACTGGCTGCCATCAGCCCAGGTCCCAGCCAGGTCCCAGCCACACTCTGCCAGTACCTTTTAGAAGCCTGAAAGCTTTCCAACTTCTAAAATGTGCTGGCAGAGTGCGGCTGGGACCCAGGCTGATGGTGGCTGGCGATTCAGCAGTGATTTAGTGTGCAATAATCTCTGCCTGCATCCCACATTTCAGCTCCAGCTTGGGAGGCTGGAGCCATTTTAAAATGCTGAACGATAAGCTCCTTGAACAGCTCTTATCATTAGGAAGTTTTCCCTAATGTTTAGGTGGAATCTCTTTTCTTGTAGATTCAACTCATTGATCCATGTCTTAGTTTCTGGAGCAGCAGAAAATAGGCTTGCTCCATCCTCAATACGACATCCTTTTAAATATTTAGACATGGCTATCATGTCACCTCTTAACCTTCTCTTCTCCAGGATAAGCATAGCCAGCTCCCTAAGTCACTCCTCATAGGGCATGGTTTCCAGACCTTTCAGCATTTTAGTCACCCTTCTTTGAACACACTCCAGCCTGTCAATATCTTTCCTGAATTATGGTGCCCCAAACCAGAATTTTGTTAGCCCTGAGCATACCTAAATCGACCCCTCCTCTTTGATATCTGAATTGCTATCAACTCAGCTTCTATGATCCTCATGTGGAGGCCATTACGTGGAAACAAGCAGGTCCCATCAGCTAGCTGAGTAGTCACCAAGAGGATTAATGTTCCGGACATGTTAGAGGAGGTGAGGAAAAGCCTGGCTAGGAAACAATGGGATGGCTTTGGTCGGAGTAAACAACTCTATCTACCTGACACTCTAAGCTATTCTGCATCACAGATATACCCATTCACTCACCCATATTACGCCTTTGGAAGACCCAGCTGCAAAGTGTCACTTACACATAGCAAAGATTTGTGCCATTTGGGCACATCAACTCTCTGAATTTTGCCCCAGAGAATAAATTTCCTATAAATTAGGGAACTTTTCCTTTGTTTAGTTGGATTAGCTTAGTTTGCAGGCAGAAGCGCTGCTGGTTTGTACTCGCTAAACCCCTCTTTCACTCAGTGGCCTCGGGAGCAATTGAGTTCCCTTTTTGCCATCCCAGAACATCATCAAAAAGAGCAGTATCCAAAAAGGTTTCATATCTCCATTAGAAGGTCTTACTCTGTTCCAACCTAACACATTTTTTTCTCAGTTCTTGTGTGCTTGCATAAGTAATTGTTAAGAGTGTGTGTTGGTTTTCCTCTTTTAAATAAAATACAATTCATTGAGGATTTGCCTCTGTGATTCTTCTTGCCTCCAACCTTGCCATACATAGAGATGATCTCAGGACTGCAAAACCCAGCCAATACTTAGAGCTAATATTCACCAAGGGTGAGCTAACGTTAAGGTAGCGCTCTAGTCTGGGTTACAATTTGCTAGCAAGGGCAAATCCCCTCTGAACAAATTCTACCAAGAAACCCCTGTGTAGGCTTGCCTTAGTGACACCAGGAATCAGAAATTACTTCAAGACTCACAGCAACAAGTATCTCCTACCTAATGCAACCCTAATGATGGTTCAGAGATAGTATGTCAGTGAACAGCAACTTCATGGGAAGGTCACAGTGAAATAGGCCTATTCATCCCAAATCAGGACAAGTTATGCTAGGAATGTAAATCCTAATTTATTTCATCCTGTTGTTGTAAGCAAGACAACCGTACTTTTTCTTCTCCTTTATATGACCTAGTGCAATATGGCAAGCTATTATATTCTATTCTTTTTGGTTGGCCTCAGAGAAAATTTGCACATGTTCATGAGTGGCTTGTGCATATTTCTGTAAAATGCACAGTACTGGAAAATGCAATAACTGTAGTTTTTATTGAATTGTGGTAGCGCTGAATGTGTTGTTTTGCATCATCATGAACAATCATCATGTCTTGTTGGGCTTGTCATGTTTCTCTGCTTAGTGTCACAAAGGGAAAAAAGACATTTGTTCCGTGCAGAGAAAGAGATTTAACATGAAGCATATTTTGAACAAATTGCAAAAACCATAACCCTCGAAAAACAAAAATGGAAATGATTTGGTGTCTGAGTCCTACACTGAATGTGAGATCTTTTGAAGTGTTTACAAATTTTTTGTGGTGCTATCTTACTATGGCCCTGTACAGATGGGCCCTTTGCGGCGTGTCCACAATGTGCTAGGGTTGCCTCAGGGAGGCGCGTGCACATGCCCTGCAACCCTAGCATGTCGTGCATGCACCGCCGTTACACAGCACCATACAGATGGCGTGCGTAAGGATGATGTCGCAGCTGCACCGCCTCCAAACGGCGCTGCACAGCTGTGATGTAACTGTGCCATCTCTGGTGCTTTGCAGCACCACAAAAAGGAGCCGCTTTTTGGAGCTACTTGTCTGCTGCGCAGCAACGCCGCACAATTTGTATGCTGTAGCGCTCCAGTGCAGCAAAGAGAGGCACCTCCCTGGTGCCTCTTGCTGGCAGTCTGTACCCTGCCTATGTTAAACCACAGATAAAATCTCAGCCGTGAGGTAATTTCACATCCCTTCATTGCTTCTTCTGGAACTAATGGTGCCATGTGGTCAGATGCTGCAGAGATGAGTTGATGTGGTTGCCATGACTTTAACTCCATCCCCCTCTCTGCCTGTAGTTTAGTAGCAGTAGCTGATGGGGTAGTAGATCCACTTGTGCTTTAATCTGAATTGTTAAACTGTCCAAGCTGATAAACTTTCTTTTTGTTGTGTTGTTAACTGCCCAAGTTGACCTTGATTCATGGTGACCTCGTGGATGAGACCTCTCCATGACCCCCTGTGCTCAACCTCTCTGCTCAACCCTGCAGCCTCAGAGTTGTGGCCTCTCTGGTGTAATCCAACCATCTGGCTTGTGGTCTTCCTCTCTTTCTACTGCCCTCTCCCTTTCCTAGCATTATCGTCTTTTCTAATGATTCATGTCTTCTCAAAGTATGACAGCCTCAGTTTAGTTATCCTGGCTTCTAGGGAGAATTCAGGCTTGATCTATGCTAGAATCCATTTGTTGTCTTCTTGACTATCCTCAGCATCCTCAGCACTCATCTCCAGCACCACATCCTTTGGAAAGGTGGTATATAATTTTAAAATGTTGTTGTTGTTGTTGTTGTTGTCGTCGTCGTCACCATCATCATCATCATCATCATCATCATCATCATCATCATCTCAAATAAGTTTATTTTCATTCTATCAGCTTTCTTCACTGTCCAGCTCTCACATCCATGATGGCTTAGACAGTCCTTACTTTAGTGTTCAGATTTATATCTTTACACTTTAGGATCCTGTCCAGTTCTTTCATAGCTGCCCTTCCCAATCCTAGCCTTCTTCTAATTTCTTGACTGCAGTCTCCATTCTGCTCAACGTTTGATCCAAGGTATGGGAACTCCTTGACTATTTCAATTTTCTCATTACTTAGGATGAATTCTACCCAAACTTTCTAAATGTTTTCTCCTTTAAAGTTTGGATTTAGGCCCAGAGTGGATTAGCAACTAGTCGCCGCTAGTTGGCAGGAGATGAAGGGGCAATGGAGGGAGGCTGTCAAGGGTGCTAAAATCTGTCAAGGGTGCTTTGATTGTGAGTTCCTGCATGGCAGGGGGTTGGACTGGATGGCCCATGTAGTCTCTTCCAACTCTATGATTCTATGATTGTTCTTAGTACCAGATTATCCTCTCCATTCACATTGTACTTATAAAAGTGTTATTGTTCTTTTTTTAAAAAAAAACTTTGCTGGTAAAGTCTGGCTAGACCTGACTGATTTTCAATGAAAGCAGCTGCAGTATTAATAATTTATAGACAGTCTATTAAAATTTCTCTGTTTTAAGTTCATGGAGTGAAAGTCTTCATTCTGAGCCATATAAAAATAGCCTGATCAATTGGCTGTCTGGAAAAATATAGGCTGATTTTTTTTAATTCAGCAAAGGCTTTGGCATGAAAATATCACCTCATTATTATGTCCCAGCTAGTGGATATTCAAACAATTCATTATCATCATAATTAATGTTTGTGCTGAATCCAATATTTCCTTTTTCCCCTCCACTCCCCTTTCTTTTTTTCTTTTCTTTTTGCTTCACCTAATGTGTGTGAAGGCTATAAACTCTGTAGAGAATTAGTCTTTTGTTGCATTAATAAGGCCTGACTCATCCCAGTATGCAATATTTCATACTGCAGGTGTAACACAAAATGTCACAAAAATGGCCTCCCCCCCCCCCATAGGTTAATTTTCCATTAGAAGGATCCTTTAAAATCTTTTCTGAGGGAGGATTCCATCATAGGAGTCCCTGGGAAGCACCCAGATTGGTATAGTCCAATCAGAGCGAAGTATATCTGTGTTGTGCATTCTCTCTTCTGGAGGAACATATTTTTTTAACTGAGTTGATAGAAGGTTGAGATCCATATAGGATTCTCACACCCACTCTGTTTCTGCTGTGCCACTTTCAGGTAGCAAAACTGGGAATGACATTTTGAGATGTAGAGAAAGAAGGATATCGTAACCATGTCAAAAGCTGATGGTTCTCCCAACAGGCACTAGTTGGTGGCTTCCATTTTTGCCCCTACAGTAGTTATTTACTCATTTATTCAATTTATGTTCCACCTTCCTCCCGAAATAGCATTCCAGATGTCTATGGGGCCAGCATGGCATGGTCATTTGACTGTTGAGCTATTGTATGGATTCCTGGGATATGTAGTTTATTGTATGGATTCCTGGGGTATGTAGCTTCTTGAGACACTGGAGTATTAAGGCTGAGAGTTCTAAATGCCCTTCCCTAAGTGAAACCGTGGCAGTTAAAGTGGAATAATAGTGCTATAATTCTGTAAGGCAAAGAGGCCCCAAGACACTGAGAAAATCATAGTGAAACCATGAGTCCACCGCCTAGCCTAGCACAGCTTCCCATGCCTGGTATACACATAAGTTCCCAAATGTATGTGGTTGTACTTTTGTGGCCATGATATAATGTTTATATTCTGTTCATATTCACTTAAGCAGCATTCCACAAGTCTAACTGTTGCACATGCAGTTGGACTTGCTTGGGAGGTATCTAATTAGTCAATCTCACTGACTGTTACCCTAGTGCAATGACACTGCAAGGCATACCCTTCAACATATCACAAAGAATTATGAGGCTCTGGGTAGGAAGTCAAGGGAGCAAGATGCATATAGTCTCTTTTTCCAGTTGAAGGGAATGGCTCAGGAAGCTCCCTGATAAGAGTATTGGAGGTGAACAAATGGCTCCACAGATGGTGCTGTTGGGAACCATTTCGCTTCTTGGACCATGGTCTGCAGTTTCAGGAAGATGGATGTCTGGCAAGGGAGGAGCTGCACCTCACAGTTGTTGGCAGGAATGTTTTGCTAAGAGTCAGAAAGATCTGATCAGGAGAGCTTTAAACTCACTTCTGTGGGAGAGGGTGACAATATTATTGAGGGTAGTAGTTCATCAGATGCTGGAGATAATAGCCTGATTGTTATGCAGAGAACAAAGTAAATAGTACAAGAACCCAACAGTGGGAGGAAAAAACATAAATAGGCAGCTAGGGGGAATGGTCCATGGTCCTAGATGTCTGTGCACTAATGCACAAAGCATGGGAAATAAACAAGATGAACCTGAACTCTTAACACATCAAAACACACATGATATAATAGGCATCACAGAAACCTGGTGGGATCAGTCTCATGACTGAAATGTAGTAATAGAGGGGTATAACCTATTTCGGAGAAATAGATCAAACAGGAAGGGAGGAGGTGTAGCATCATATGTCAAAGATGTTTACACTTGTGAAGAGATCCATGACTCAAATCCTGGATTCCAGACTGAGAACATTTTAAACAAAGGCTGGTTGGTCATCTGTTGGGAGTGGTTTGATTGTATCTTTCTGCACGGCAGGAGGTTGGAGTGGATGGTCTCTTCCAGTTCTATGATTCTTTGATTCTATGATCAGTTTCTTCAGTGTACCACTTGATTCACTGAGATTGTGGAAACATCAAGCACATTTGTAGATATGTAGTTGGCTGCACAATGCTGATATCACCACTGCCGCTCAGATGTGGGAATGTAGATTTACACAGCACAAGCAGAATGTAAAGTCTTGGCTATTAATATTTTGCAGAGTAAAATAACATATACACACAAAAAAAACCTGAACACAAACAAAAGAGTGCACCAATAAAATCAATCAAACGCAAGCCAAAATAAAAGGACGTGTGTGTGTGTGTGTGTGTGTGTGTTTAGTGAACATTCAAGCATGCAACTCCTGCAGCAGCAACACAAATTGGTACAATCCAGGCAAAGCTTTACCTCTTCCTTCTGTGGAATGCATAAACGGTCTTAGTAATATTTAAAAGCTTCTAGGCATCTGGTTTTTCTCTGCCAGATTATATAGTAATAACCAAGTAGGAACTTTGCAGTCTGGCTGGCTGCTTATAAGGAGTGGTGCAATGGAATTGAAGGTGAGGAAGGGGAATTTTTGGACAGCAGCTCCCAGAACCCCATAATGGCTGGGAGGTTCTGGAAGTTCTAGTCCAAAAAAATCACTTTCCCTCCAAAGGCATAGAGAATAACTTCTTAAAGCTTTGTGCTGGGGTATGCTGTGAGGAAATGAGATGAACCTTTCCCATGAACAGTTGCTGGCCCAGACTGCCACGTTCATGGAGGGAAGCTGCTGTCATGATGTGCCTTTTGTCTGTTAAAAGCAGAAAATGTGATGGAAGGAAAGGCCACAGTGGAGTGCTAGTGGTGAGAAAGTATTTCAGAGATTGTCATTCTCCCTCCTATTTATGCTGCCTGCCACGAACAAGGTTGTTAACTCTCTCTGTGCCTGCTTTGGCTTCCTCATCCCAGATCTCCAAGCAGAGATATTTTCCCCTCTCTTTTAATTAATTGACATTCTATTTTTATCCTCGTTTGGGTCAGACGCCTAAGTGTCTATCAGTTTGATAGCACCCAAGGGAGTCTTTTGTTCCAAAGAGGTGAAAAATTGTACCCACAAAAAGAGTTTCCTCATCCGATCAATTCGCTCTAACAACTTTATTGATTAGCTGCAGCAACATTTTTCATTTATTAATTATGAAGAAGATGTTCCGGGGGGTTTCTTTAAGTTAACTATTCTGATAGTCCTCAACCCTGCCTCCCCACCCTCCTCCATCTGTGTTAGCCACAACTGGCTGAAGCGCCTATTCCAGAGGAAGTTCCAATTAGTAATTTATAGGAGGTCTATTAAAGTTTCACTGGTTTAAATTTGGGTAGTGGGAGAATCTTCACACAGAGGTACATTAAATATATATATAGCCTGATTAACTGACTGCCTGAGAAAATATACAGTTGGGGGTTCACCCCCCCTCCTGTTATACTGTTAATGATTTCTATGTAGAAATATCATGACATAAATTCCTGTGCTATATGCTGAGGCACACAAGAATGCTGTAATTAATTTGTTCATTAATTAATTGAACCAGTGCGCTCAAAGCATGCCATCCACAAAAGAGGTTGCCCACTGTCTCTCTCTGTGTTACTGCTTTGGACTTCCTCTTTCTAATCCCCCCTTCCCTATTTATGGCAAACTGTTCTGCTGCTTAGATCTCCATTGAGTGTGATGGTTGATGGGAAGAGGGACAGCAGAAATACCCACCCTCATAACCAACTTCAGCATTATATGACAGAGTCCACAGAAGGGCTAAGAGGCAGGGGGTGTACTCAAAATTGGTGAAGAAAGTGACTGTGAAGGAGAAAGCATTTTCAGTGATGCCCCTCAATTTATTGAATGCTCTCCTCAGAGATACTCAACTGACATTTTAATTGTTGTCTTTTCAGAATTATGTGAAGAAGAAATGACTTAAATGGCTTAGATGATGGAACATAATGCAGGCAAATTCACAAGCGACATCAAATTAGAGAATGGCATAGCAAATACCCCCCCCCCGGGGGGGGGGGGCTCAAAATGACCTTAACAGATTAGATTGCTGCGACAAAATTTACAAAGTGAATTTCAACAGAGGAAGGTATGTAAGCTAAAGTAATGTAAGGTACCACATTCTTGGCAGGAAAAATGAAATGCACAATTATAGAATGGGTGACATCAGCACATGTGAAAAGGATGTATTCATTCATTCATTCATTCAAGGTATTTATACCCCACCCTTCAGCCCTAAAGGCTCTCAGAGCATCTTACAATTATTATTTTTAATTAGATGGTTCCCTGCCCTCAAGCTTACAATCTAAAAGACATAACACAAAAGGAGAAGGGAATGGTGGTGGGAAAGGGGATGAGGTCCAGGGTCTCTTCTCTCCCTCTGATGTAGATGTCTTAGTAGACCACAAGCTAAACATGAGTCAATAGTGTGATGCAGATGGCCAAAAAAGCCACTGCCATTCTAGGCAGCATCAAGAAGAGCAAAGCAAGGGAAATGCAGTGCCACTGTATTCTGCTTTTGTCAGACTGCATCTGAAATACTATGTCCATTTCTGGGCATAATTGTTCAAGAAGAATATTGGCAGGCTGGGATGTGTCCAAAGAAGGGTGACGAATGTGGTCAAAGGTCTGGAAACCAAGCCTAAAGATAAATGACTCAGGAAGATTATTATGTTTAGCCTGAAGATGGGAAGACTGAGAGGTGACATGATAGCCATCTTTAAATATTTGAAGATATATCTCATAGAAAACAAAATAAATTTGTTGTTTGTTTGCTGCTCCAGAGACTAGAACAGGAACCAGGGCTCTAAATTACAAGAAAATAGATTCCTCCTTACATTAGAAAGAACATCTTTACTGTAAAACTGTTCAACACTGAAGAAATTGCCTTGTAGGGTGAGGTGGACTCTCTTCTTTGGATGTTTTTAAAAAGAAGTTGGAAGGACAACTTCCAGGAGTGTTGTAGTTGTGTATTCCTGCATGATAGAGGGTTGGAGTAGATAACCATTTTGGATCCTTCCAACTCTACAATGCTATGTTTCCATGGTTCTGTGATTCTAAGGTCTTATTTTTAAAATAAATAAATTCCTAGGTTGGTCATTTAAAAAGTAAGAGTTGTTGTTTGTAGACCTTGGGTACCATTGCAGAGAGATGGGGTAGCAATGGGAAGCCCTCTAAGCCCTGTGATAGCAAACTTTTACATGGAACACTTTGAAAAGGAAGCCCTGGAAACAGCACCGAAAAAGCCCACAACTTGGTTCCGATACGTGGATGACACTTTCACCATTTGGAGCCAGGGAGAAGAAGATCTGGCTGTGTTCCTGAACCATCTGAACAACATACACTCTAACATCCAATTCACTATGGAAAAGGAAGGAACACTGCCATTCTTGGATGTCCTAGTCATCCATAAACCAAGCCAACATTTGGGTCACACAGTATACAGAAAACACACATACAGACAGATACCTGCACAAGAACTCCAACCATCACCCAGGACAAAAAAGAAGCACAATCAAAACACTGGTAGACTGAGCAAAACGCATCTGTGAACCCCATTTCTTGGAAGATGAACTGAAGCACCTGGACCGGGCTTTACAGGCTAATGGTTATTCCAGCTCAGACATCAGAAAGGCTGTCAGGCCCAGGAAAACCTAGAGGAGTGAAGACAAGCAGTCACCCAAAGGGAAGGTATTTTCACCATACATCAAAGGAGTCACAGACAGAATAGGCAAAGTGGTGAGGAAGAACATCCTTCAAATGGTTTACAAACTGATGAAGAAAATCCAGCAAATGCTTCACTCAGCCAAGGACCAGTGAGATCCTCTCACAGCCACAGGAATTTACCACACACCATGCAGCTGCGGACAAGTCTACATAGGGACCACCAAACACAGTGTGCAAACAAGAATCAAGGAACACAAGAGACACTGCAGACTGGGCCAGCCAGAAAAATCAGCAGTAGCAGAACATGCCACAAACCATCCTGGGCAGAAAATACTGTTTGAAAACACTGAAATTCTGGACAATGCCAACCACTACCATGTCAGGATGCACAGGGAAGCCATTGAAATCCACAAACAACTGGACAATTTCAACAGGAAAGAGGAAACCCTTAAAGTAAACAAGGGCGCTTTACAGACCGCCCAAAAAGGGCGGTCTGCTGGCGCCGTCATTTGCTGTGCAGAGGAGCCCCAGCGGCCAAACTGCATGGCTCCTTCGCACAGCAAAAAGAAGCCGCAAAAAGCGGCTTCTTTTTGTGGCATGGAAATGGCATCGCAAAGCGGTAATGGTGCACTCGCGGTGTGATTTCCACCATGTGCCGTGCGGACGCTAGGCGTCCATGATATCAAAATGGCGGCGTCCATGTAGAATAGGCACCGCCATTTTGTATGCACTGAGCGCATACTAGGGTTTGGGGCATCCGGAAAGGACACCCCTTTCTAACCGTAGTACGTGCGCAGCACGTACTTTTTGCCCGTCTGTAACGGGCCAAGGTTTGGCTACCAGTCCTGAAAAATAGCAAAATAAAGACTCAACAAATGCAAATGAGAAATCTTCCAGCAGACAATGAGCACTATCAAGCAGACACTAATCCTCTTTTGCAGACCCTCCCACCCTGAGGCCTGCCATTAGCAACAAAACAATACACATGCAAATCACTCCTGCCTTTCCAGGTCACACATTATTTATACCCAAGTCCTTTCCAGGCAAGCATTCTCTGAAGATGCCAGCCACAGATGCTGGCAAAATGTCAGGAAGAAACTCTTCTAGAACATGGCCACTTAGCGTGAAAAACCCACAAAACCCTATTTTTAACAAGTGGTATGAGAATGGGTTTAAGGAGTAAGTAAACTGGAAGCAATGGACGGAGGGATGTTATAACATCATTTATTTATTTATTTATTTATTTATTTATGGGATTTATACCCCACCTTTCTCCCAAAATGGGATTCATGGCAACTAACATCATATACCTAGGAAGAGACAGGAACATGACACTAGAATTCTGGGGAAATATGATGGGTAAATCACAAGTACAAACCAGTTGCTCCAGCAGAGTCACAACTGATGGCACATCTATTACTAGTTATAATTCTTTCTGAAAGACTCTGAAACCCAACGTCTGGGCTGGGCAAGAGGAGAGATTCTCCCAAAAACAGCCCGCAATCCTAGAACCTGGGATGTTGCTTTTCCTTGCTCAGTGACCCCTGCGTCATTGATGGGGTGTCTCCCCTCCAGGTTTTTGCCTAAAATTTGGAGAACTATCAAAGTTGCCAGATGTATTTGGCAGGTAGCACTTTGGACAGCTCCTTTAAAGTGCAGATTCATTACCTCAATGACATGAAAGCCAGCAATTACCACTGCCCTTTTTTCATTACTGGCATACTCCTTTCAATGTGAGTGAGTGTTGAGGAGAGGAAAGTGTCTGGTCTGGCCTGGTGAACTTCAGAGCATTTGAGTGGTCTCAGATTCCAGGCCTTGAGCTTCTGACTCAGAATGAGCCTTGATTTACTGACAAAGGGAAGGCACTGGTTCTTTCTTCTTTGTAATGAGTCCCAGCTGCTGCTTAAATCCAGGGCCATGCCAATGCTGGACTTGTTTTCTTCCTACAGAACATGGCTTTTAAAGCATATTTTTTCTCAGCTACATCAATGCTTCACCAGACTCTGTCTGCTAAAAGCCACCTACCCAAGAAAATCTACTTGCACAGATTCATAGGTTTTTCTACATTCAGATGAGTCCTTGAAGTATCTGCAAGTATTTCTACATGCTTATGCTCTTATTATTATCATCCCAATGCCCTGTCTCTGAGGCCTAACATGTATCTAATTTCCCAGCTGCATGTCTATTAGTTATCCAACTGCACATTTTTTTCACCAACTACAATTTTTCTGTCCAGCTGCATGCTAAATTGCAAATATATCTCTGAATCCTGTTCATTCCAATGATTCAGGCCAAAAGACATGAAACTGAGAACTCCAACTCACACTTTGGCGGGTTACAGACCACCTCTTTGAGGCAGGCTGCACCCGCCCTTTCCCTGCCAGATCGGGCCTGAGCTGCCAGAACGGCAGCTGCTGAGGCCCCGATCCACCGCTTTTTCAGGCTGCGGGGAAGCAGCAAAACGCGCTTCCCCCACAGCCTGAAAAGGGGTGTCCCTTGGGGCTTCAAGCCCCAAGGACACCCACGGCGGCGGGGAGGGGAGAAAGGGGACGCTTGGCCCCTTTCTCCCTTGCTTCGCTGGGCGCAGCCGTCGGAAGGATGCGCCCAGCGAAGCAAAGCGGTGCCGCAGACCAGGAAGGAGCTCTGAAACGGAGCTCCTTCCTGGTCCGCAGAAAGGGTGCCCTAGGCGCCCTGCCGTGGATTGAGGACATCATGTCCGCGCCGCCCCGTCTAGAGGCAGCACGGCCGTGATGTCCTCTCGGCGACAGCCATATGGAAGGGCCGTCGCCATTTAGTGCGTGACGAGCACGCACTAGGGTTAGGGTGGTGCAGAAGCACCGCCCTTTTGTAACCCTAGTGCGTGCTCGTCACGCACTAAAGTGCCGGTCTGTAACCGGCCATAGTCTTCTTAAATATAGGAATGCAACATGCTTCCAGTTTTAAGGCTGGGGGAAGTATTCCTCACCCAATTAAGAATATGAAGCACTTTGCATTATATTACGCTTTTAGTAATAAACATCCAAATTATACCCTATGCTTAAAAAAACATGAAATCATTTTGGTTCTTCACATTTATTAAAGCCAATCTAAATAATGGCGGAGAGAGGACTTTACAGCTTTGGTTGAAGGGCAGGGATACTTGTTTCTCTTAAAGAGAATACAGTAATGGTTCTGTGGAGTCAGGAGCAGCTGAAATCAAGTTTGCTATTCAGCAGAAAGATGATAATACTAACTTTAAAAAAAAATCCAACAGCTGGTAGGCATCCATTCAAGGTCATGGCACTTACTCCCTGCCTTTAGTCTTCCAAATTGTTCAGTGGAAAATTTGTCTTGCAAGCTGAACTGTCATCAGATTGCTCCACAATACTTCCCAACACAAACATTGCCAAAGTGCTGTGAATTTTAAGGGGCATCCAGAACTGAAATTCACAGTCCCAGTCTCAAGGTGTGCTTGAAGGAGCAAAGAATATAGGATTTTGTAGTCCAAAAAGTAACCTTGGCATCACCCAGCGAGGCACTGATTATTTTTCTCTGGGGGGAAATGGAGGTGTACTCAAATGGGGGTACACTGTTGCAAACAAAAATGGTAGTACTTTAGTAGACTTGCTGCTTGCCACTGGAGATAGGAGAATGAGGGGGAAAAACCCTCTGGGAACATTGAACATCCACCAGGGCTAGCCTGAAAAAAGAGAGCCTTCCTTCCATGATAACTGTCATCCTTTGGCCTGCGAAGGAGTGAACAGGCAGGCCCAGCTCCACCAGGGCTAGCTGGAAGAAAGAGAGCCCTTCCTCCATGATAACTGTCATTCTTCGGCCTGCAAGGGAGTGAACAGGCAGGCCCAGCTCCACCAGGGCTAGCCTGAAGAAAGAGAGCCCTTCCTCCATGATAACTCTCATCTTCTGGCCTGAGAGGGAGTGACCAGGCAAGCCCAGCTCCATAAGGGCTAGCCTGAAGAAGAAAAGCCCTCCCTCCAGTTCATCTGCCTTGGTCTAGGCCTTAGAGGAAGAGAAAAACCACTGGACCTCATCCCCTTTCCCACCACCATTCCTTTCTCCTTTTGTGTCGTGTCTTTTAGATTGTAAGCCTGAGAGCAGGGAACCGTCTAATTAAAAATAATAATTGTAAGCCGCTCTGAGAGCCTTTAGGACTGAAGGGTGGGGTATAAATACCATAAATAAAAATAAATAAATAAATTGGGGAAGAGACCAAAATAAGAATTCAAATAAGAATTCTGCCCCACAGAATGATGTCTTCCTTCAGTCCCCAAATTTCTAGTATTGAGAGGGATGAGACATTGAAAATCATTCACACCTAGAACTCCTATACTTGTTATATTTGCATTCCCTTGCTAACTTTGCCTACCCCTTTTCTTTTGGTGCCTGTACTCTATTTCTAAACACTCAGCTGAAAGTATAAGATACTGTAATGCTAGAAATTTGCAGAATGAATTTAATTTGAGGAAGACCATAATTCCCATCAGAGAGTCAATGTTCTCATTCCCTCTTCCCAGCTACATCCCTGATTCTATCTCTTCTTTGCTGTCTATATTCACTTGCTTCCAACACAAAAATGTAATCCAGAAACAACAAAAGCAACAAAGGAAGAAATGCTTAGAAGATTCTTCACCCTCAAAGGAAGGCTTGATTTGGGGCTCTGTTTTGGTTTGGTTGTTTGGTTGTTCAAAGTGTCAGGTTGGCATGTATTTAACCTAAACTAGTTTGCTCATCCCCGGGGTAAATAGAGATGCACACAGAGATAAATATATGGGCTCTGCCCCTAGATAAATATATAGTCCCAGCCCCTGCTCCCCATAGAGTTGATAACAAAACTCTCATTCATTTCAGCCTCATTATGGGCTTATCTTTTTCTTCTTGTTGTAGTATAAATCTAAGTCACGCTAAGAGAGCAATAGCCAACCTTGTGGGAGATGCCAGGCTTCCAAGCTGGGCTTATTATTTTATTATTTGGCTGGTTTCTTTAACACCGTCATTATATTGCATGGAAAAAACATGTCATTTTATACTTTCTTTCCACATCCTAAACAACAAGACCAGTAGTTGTCCTTTTTATCACCCTCTCAGCCTTCCAAATAAATTGGCTATTTCTTGTGCACAGTTTCTGGCATGTCTGTGTTTTTGGCAAGCCATTTCCCATGGGCTAAGTTGGAAGAGGCAATTTCTGTGAAAACAGGAACAAAAAAGACAGGTGACAATAATGTAGGTCTCTCCATCCTTTCCCAGGATTGCTGGTCCTCTCTTCTTTGTAAGGGTAATTCTGTGCCTGGGGCTTTGAGATGTGCAAAGACAAAGTGAAACCTCCTGTTTTGGTAAGCAAGGAAGCCAAAGAGATACCAAGGGAAATAGGGAGGGGGGAACCACATACAGTTTAACCTATGTGAAGCCAGCCAGTATTCTGATGAGTTAGATATTACAGTTTAATGCTAAACCAGCATGCCATAGAGAGAGCTGTATTGAGCTCTGGACTACTGAATGCTATTAATTTTCCAAGTGTATTACAATTACAGGAACACCTGTGCTACAGAACTTTGAGCTGAGGCACCGAGAAACTCTACAGTTCATAATGGTCTTCAAAATATCTAATTTCATGGTTGCAGTAGGTTGTCCAATGCTTGCAACTTAAACAGTGGCAAAGAAGTAAAAATACAAGCATTTTATTCGCTTCTGGGTCCTTGGTGGGAGTGTGCGTGTTGACGTGTGTCTGTATTTGGCTGGCAAGCTTTATCAGCCCTATTCTGTGTGAGTTTTGAAAAAGCTATTTCTTATACAACGGATATTGAATGTATTGCACTGGTGTGTCTGTGCTTATCAGCAGCAGCTGCTGGTTTCCATATAGCTTGTTGACAGCTATATAGTCATTAACAATATGCTTTTAATATAGCTATATTAACTAATATAGTTGATAAAGTTGCTTTGAGTCCTGAATGGGGAAAAGGCAAAGAAGGAATAGAGAGGAGGAGGAGGAGGTAGTGGGGGTGCTGATGGTGAAAGTGAAGAAGAGACCAGAATGGTTTCATTAGCCTCTTGACTGTTTTCCTTCCTGGAGATATGTAGCCAGGAGAAGCTGCAGTCTCCACACATTTGCTTCTTTCCTTGTTTTATTTATTTATTAAAATATCCCCCCTCTTCGAATATCAAAAGATCTCAGGGTGTTTTATAAATAACATTAAAACATGTTAAAGCAAGAAAAATAATTTAAATAAATTAAAACATATATAATATCATAATAAGTTAAAACAGATTTTAAAAGCTTCTTAAAACATCAGTATTTGAGATGAATTAATGAGGCCCAAAGCCATAAACGAAAAGTCCAGTTTTCACAGGCACCTAAATGAAATCGGTGTTGGTGACAATCAGGCCTCCAAGAAAAAGGCATTACATAAATGGGGCACCATGGCTGGGAAGGCCCTTTTGTATGTCCCTACACAGTGGGACAAGGAGAATCCCCCCTGCCCCCCGCAGACTCACATTCAGTTAGTCATGTAGGGAGAGGTGCTCCATCAAGTGTTGAGCTGGCTTCCTCCCTTCCTCCAATCCTCCCTCCTTCTCTTCCCCTGGTCATCAAACAGCCATGGCAGCATCCGACAGAGCTTGACAGCTGCCTGAGAGGAAGGCATAGAATTGCACATGAAGAGCTATCTAGCACAGCTTCCTTCCAGTGTTGGTAATCTAAAGACAAAGCATTTCTGACAGATGGCCATCAAACCTCTGTTTAAAAACAAAGGAAAATCCACTACCTTCCAAAATGATCTATGCTACTATTAAACAACTCTCACTGTTTAGTCAAAATCTCCCTCCTTAGTCCAAAAACATAATCAAGGGGCAAAAAAATAGGCAAGTGTTAAGGGGTTTGCTAAAAAATGTGGTGAAATTCACATATGGGACTACTGTAGAAAAGGTCGTTTCATGTATACTTACCAAATTAATTGTTGTCAAAAGTGAGTGTCAGTTGCCTGCTGATGCATCCATGCATCTTTCCCCAATCACTTTTACCTCTTTGGAGAGGTGAATTGAATAGATTTTCTCCCTACTGATGACTATCTGTAGAGAGGAGAGAATGAGAGATTTATAAATACAGATCTACAAACCAAGGTCCTTGTATGGACAGCTACTGATGTTACTCTGTTTCACAGGTTATTTTAATTAGTGCCTCGGTTTTATCCATAATCCATCACACGGGCACTTGCTAGAGCAGGGGTAGGCAAACTTTTTGAGCTGGGGGCTGGGTTGCTGTCCCTCAGACAACTGGGGGGCCGAAGCCAAAAAATAAATAAACAAATAATTAAATAATATAGGACATTTTCAAATGTAGGACACCTTTTTTAAAAAAGGAGGACAAGTGAAAAAATTTGATGATTTTTAAAAAATGTTAATATAAATGCATGTTTCTTAGGCATGATCAAAATGGAGGACATTTGGGCCTCAGAAACTAGCTGATATCAATATCACCATCATCAGCATCAGCATCACTAGCATTGTTAAAGCAGACCTTTTAGCATTAAAAGCACAGAAAATACACAGAAATGCACTTTGAAAAGTCACACTGTCTCACCTTCAGAAAGAGTGAGTGCATGTCTCAGAAACTGACTGATATCATCATCATCATCATCATCATCATCACCACCACTATCATTGTTAAAACAAAGCAGACCTGTAGAAATGGAATGGAAATCCTCCTCCTCCTCCTGCTATTCTTCTTCTTCCTCCTCCTCCTCCTTCTTCCTCCTCCCTCTTCCTCCTTCCTCCTCCTTCCTTCCTCCCTCCTCCTCCTCTTCTTCCTCCTTCCTTCCTTCCTTTCTTCCTCCCTCCTCCTCCTGCTCCTTCCTTCCTCCCTCTTCCTCCTCTTCCTCCTCCTCTTCCCCCTCCCCTTCCTTCCCTCCCTGCGGCTGTGAGGCAGCCGTGGAAAGGGAGAGAAAGGGCAGGAGGCAACCCCCACCCCTTCCTGCCCTCCCCGCAGCTGTCAGGCAGCCACAGGAGGAGCGGGAAGGAGGAGGAGGACCCCCGCATCCTTCCTGCCCTGCCCGAGGAGGAGCTACTCTTCTTGAGGCTGGCTGGCCAATGGGGGCAGGCTGGGGCCATTGGCCACCCAACCCCAGGAGGAGAAACTCCTCCTATTTAGCCCTGCGCACAGCCCTGCAGGTGCGTGCAGGGCGGCAGCAGCACACTGTCTGCGACCTGCCCTCCTTGGCACCGCTGCAGCTGCCGCGGTACCGCCTGCGGCAATCGGCGGCAGGACCGGGCTAGGGCCGGTCCTGCTGCCTCCACGGGCCGGATGTGGCCCGCGGGCCAGGGGTTGCCGACCCCTGTGCTAGAGGAATAGATGTCTTTATAAAGTGTACCAACGAATAGTCTCACATAACAGCCAAAATGGTGGTGAGACATTTATCAAAGAACTATGCCACTCTGAGAATTTTCTTCAAAACCCAGGCTCTGTGACTATAATAAATTTAAATGCAATAAATAAAGAATCAGATCATGAGTAGGAAGGTATCTTTGTGAGTCATTAGGGTAAAGATCATAACTGGAGATGTTCAAGTAGATGAGAGTACCTAGAGCATGCAAGAAGAGATAGAAAGTGTCAGCAAAGCCTTATAAAGCCACCTACTGAAAGAGACAAGATGGAGCGACTCCTACATTTTTCAGAACTACAGACAGGCGCTTAGTAAGTCTTATGAATCCTTTGTGATTTTGTGTAGGGGGATGTTAATGACAATTGCATTAACTTCCTATTTTCTTGGAAGTTTCAGAACTTTCTGGCACAACACAGATGAAGATTGGAGAAATTTGTGCAGATGGGCCTCTTAAAAGATTTGGAACATGCCAAAAGGACACGGGGTTCGAAGTCAAATAAGCTTATGTGGCATAATTCAGTTTTTCTGTTCAAATTATTCAAGAATTAATACATACATTTGGTTTTCCATGAGCACAACAGAAAAGAATGGTGCTGTGTTAGGCAGCTACTCTCCAAGAGGTGATATGATAGCCCTGTTTAAATATTTGAAGGGGTGTCACATCAAGGAGGGAACAAGCTTGTTTTCTGCTGCTCCAGAGAACAGGACCAGGAACAATGGATCCAAGCTGCAGGAAAAGAGATTCCACCTCAACATTAGGAGGAACTTCCTGACAGTAAGGGCTGTTCAACAGTGGAACAAACTCTCTCGGAGTGTAGTGGAGTCTCCTTCTTTGGAAGTCTTTAAGCAGAGGCTGGATGGCCATCTGTCGGGGATGCTTTGATTTGGATTTCCTGCATGGCAGGGGGTTGAACTGGATGGCTCTTGCGGTCTCTTCCAACTCTATGATTCTATGATTCTAAGATTCTAAGATATCACAAGTATTCCATTCTACCCCAATACTTAAAATACTTTTAGCAGGATTTGGCAAGGACTGGACCTTGCACTTTCTGTATACAAAGCTCTGAAAAGTGTGTCTGGTGGTTCCCATGCCATTGTGTGGTGAGTTTTCTAAACACTTGTTAGAGTCATCCAAGGTGCTGGACCTGTTTGGGGGATAGGGTTTAGTACCTTGAACATTTCATTTACAATTTTAACTAGAAACTGGCACATGACTCACCACCATGCTAACTTTAGAACCATACCACCAGTCTCTAAGCTTTGCCCTTTCTGTGACTTAAAGCTGGTGATGAAAGAGACAGAGGTTTAAAAAGTGATTTTTTTGGATCTTTGTCTTAAAGAATCCCCTAAGCAGCATAGCCAGTGACTCTGTAAGCAAGTTCACAGCAGATGCTAGGAAAGCAGGCTGCTTGTAAGCATTCAAAATGCTTGCTCCAGGCTGGGGGAGCTACAGACAATGCTTAACCTGAGAAATGTTCTCTTAAGGTCCTTTGCAGTGTTTCAGATTATGTAAGGGGTATTTATCCAATTACATGTTGAAACTGGGGGCTGCTTGTGTTGAAGTCAATAGGCTCCTCAGGGGAAGGCCATGGCAAACCTCCTCTGAACAAATCTTGCCAAGCAAACCCCAGGATAGGTTTGCTTTAGGGTCTCTTTAAGGTGGAAAACAACGTGAAGGTACACAACAACAAATAATAACTGAGTACTGTACCTTTAAGTGCAGTGGAGGGTCCAGCATGGGTATTGGACTAGGACAATGGGAGACCAGGGTTCAAATCCCAGCTTGGCCATGGAAACCCACTGGGTGACTTTGTGCAAGTCACACTCTCTCAGCCTCTCAGGGCTTCCCTTTCCTCCCTTTCTTCTTCTCTCTCTTTTCTCCTTTACCCTTCCCTTCCCTTTTCCTTCCTTCCTTCCTTCCTTCCTTCCTTTTCTCTTCTTCCTCTTCCCTTCCTTCCCTTCCCTTCCTCTCTTCCTTCATTCTCTAGTTCTCCCTGCCTTCCTCACCTTCCCCTCTTCTTCCTTCCTTCCTTCCTTCCTTCCTTCCTTCCTTCCTTCCTTCCTTCCTTTTTAAGTCCCTACATTTTTCCCTTCTTCCCATTCCTGTCTACAACCTGCTTTCTTTTTCTTTTTTATTTTCCTCCCCTGCTTCACTTTCTACTTCTTCTCCTTCTCTCCTTTTAAAACTTATCCTGTCCCTCTTCTTTCTTTCTTTCTTTCTTTCTTTCTTTCTTTCTTTCTTTCTTTCCTCTGTTCCTTCTTTTTTCTAAGGTGACTTCTTTTTTTTGCAAACCTAGAAGCACCAGACTTCTGGGATTTGCAGTCCACAAAGTGTACCTTTTCCCAGAATGACTTCTTTTTGTGCAAACCTGGAAGCAGAAGTCTTGACTCTATGCATTTATAATCGCTGTTCCACTGCCGTCCATCTTTCTCCCCAGCCCCCAAAACCAAAAGTAACTTCTCTCTCTATTCTCTCCTCGGTTCTAAAGGTCAGCAAATGTCCTCCAATTTAAGGAGGGCAGAGGGCAAGTCCTGGCTTTAAATCATCCAATTTTTGCAACCAAAAAGAACAATAAAAAGTTTGCAAAGGATGGAGAAGAACTCTTCACGAGGATGGATAGCTGTCCAGATGCCATTGGTATCCATCTCAAGGCCCTCTGTGTGTGTGTGTGTGTGTGTGTGTGTGTGTGCGTATTTGTGAGACGTGTCACCCTCCGGTCAGGCAGACTCTGGCTGCCTCCCAGCTTCCTTGCCACCTCCGTGCGAGCACCTCTCAGGTCCCCCTTTCCTCCCCAAGATATTTCCCCTCCTCCTTGGCCATGGCAAAAGTGAGCAAGAGGGCCTCTGAGCAGCCCTGGACCAAGGCAGGAAGGAAGGAAGGAAAAAAGAGGAGTGAGGGGGGGGAGGGAGGGAAGGAAAGGAAAGGAAAGAGGGATGGAGGGAGGGAGGACAGAAGAATGAAGGAAAGAGAGGAGGGAAGTCAACAGAGAGGAAAGGGCTGTTGCTCCACTCACCTCATCCTCCGGGCTCCGGCCACTCTCTCTCTCTCTCTCTCTCTCTCTCTAAGTCTCCTGGCTCCCTTGCCACCCCACCGTGCCGGTGCCTCCTACATTTTGCCACCCTAGGCAGACACCTAGCTCACATATATAAACGAGCCAACCCTGATCTGCATATCTCAGATTGTTGGTGTCCCTTCTTTCAACTTACACTCCCCCATCCTCTACATCCACATTGAACAAACAGGGTGATAGAATGCAGCTAGAATGTAAATATATATGGTAGCTTTCCTTTTTCATTTTTATCCCTCTGCCATAAATCTGGGAACATCCCTAGGCTAAGCTCTGCCTTTCTATGGCCAAAGTGGACTTCTAGATCCATTCTAGATTCCACATTTCATTTAGAAAGCTTGGAAGAATGAGATGGACTCCTTTCTGGCTTCACTAAAACAGTGTTTTCAGTCATCTACAATAAAGCATTTTACTCATCTGCAATAAAGCAAATGAAATATACTCTCATCTCTTAGAACAGCATTGATGGTGCACTCCACACACACACACACACACACACACACACACGGTTTGCTTCTTGACTGAGTTTAGCTGCATTTCTCACAGAATCGGACAGAGGGAGATGAATATTCCTGGAAACAACATGTTGTTATGAGCTAGCCCTGTTATTGTGCAGCACACACTGGGGTGATAAGGACTTGAATATTCCTGGTGGAGGCAAAAACAGCTAAAAGTGGTTTGTTCCTATTGCCCATGGCAGCTGCCTATATTTTGTGTTTCTCCCTGAGACCATGGCTATGGGATCTGTAATGATGGGTCAGTTAATATGCATGGTACCTTGATCTCACTGCTAAGAACCTGACTCTTGCATGCTCCTGGGTTTGCATGGGACACAGACAAGTGTGCACTTGACTTTTAAAAACTAGTGCAGAAAACTAGGGGGGTGGGGGGGTGGGAACAGCAGTGGTCACCTTCCTTGCGTGATAAACTCTGCTAAGGACAAACTCCACATGGGCCCTTCTCTTTCTTTCCCAGGACTATTGGTAGTCAGCTATTCCACCTGGCTGCTTCAGAGTGAGTAATGGCCACTCTATCTGCCTCGATGGGAAACCAGCTGCTGTTTGGCTCCTTCCTTCCAAATCTATCTTCTTCAGTAGCCATTTCACCAGGTCACTGAACATTTATGTAAGTACCTATATTTGCTTCTTCTGTTGTTTCCTCTTCATTTTTGTGTCACTTTCATGTCCATTTTCAGTTGCAAGCTTCTGGTCAAAGGCTGTGTTGCATTTTTAAACAATGCAAAGCGTCTTTAGTAACCATCATAACCACCACTATCACCACTACCATCATCTCTACCATCAGTATCACAATCATGATAGCTACCACTATCAATATCAGCATCATCATTGTCATCATCATCATCATCACAATCATAATTGCTGTTATGGTCATCATCGCCATCAGCGTCAGCATCATTGGTATTGCCACCAGGAGCACATCATGTCATACCTGAAGGAAGCCTCCACAGAAAAATAATGCACAGAGGGTAAGCTGGATAACAGTAATAGCCACTAAAGGCTGGCAGTCCTGTCCTGGAAGCAAAGTCTGGGCCTTCATACGCTGACCTTGAAGAAAGCAAGTTGGTGGCTGAGCTCCTTCTTCCTTTGGAGAGTCACAGACTAAAACAACAATGAAGGCACAGGCAAAGGTGTGCCCTGGCTTAAAAGAAAAATGCTGGGATAGCAAAGCCTGCCTTGCTGTGCTGTGCTGCACAACAACAGTACCACTATCTTTGGCATCATGGTGGCCCCCAGTCCCTAGTTTCCTGAACTTGCTTTTTGGACTCTTCTTTTTGTTTACTCCCTGACTGGCCTTTGACCCAGCTCAGACTATGTTTTTTGCTTTAGCACCCAGACTGCTTCAATCACTCATCCACTCTTCAGATCCTCTGGACTGGTTTGGTTCTGAATGTGCCACCTGAAATAGGACAACTGTCATTATCACCATCATCCTAAAATCAACATAATCATCTGCCCCTCCTCTTCCTTCCCCTCTTTTTCTTAATCATCTATACCATGTTTATCACAACCATTGCATTCATTGCTATCATCATCATTTCCATTTTCATCAACTTCAACATCATCAGCATCATTATAATGTTCATGACCATCATCTCATTCAAAGGCATAGACCATATTTCATTTGTGGAAATGTCTGAAATGCTGAGGTCAACATGCAATCCCAAATCAGTTTTGATTCAAGCTGTCACTTCCTCACATGTTGGCAAGGAAGTCAAAAGATAAAGGCCTGAAATCATTAGTGAATGAAGCTAGATCTATGGCTTAGCACTGTAAACAGAAGTGGGGAAAACTCATTTGATTTGCATTTTATTACAAAGTGACCTAATTCACATTTCTCAAATGAATAGATGGACAGAAATGCAATTATTCTTCTCTTTTTGCACTCATTCAAATTTTGTAGTAAAGATTTCTGATCAAAACAGTGTGCAACATTGTGGATATGGGGAGAATGTGCACAAATGAATACATTAGGAGATATGTATTCATAATTGCATACTTTTTTTAAAAAATGTGTGTAGATCATATGCTCTTGTACACCTTTTCCATAATGTATACATTTTATAGCTGTTTCTCCTGATCTATCCATAATAGTAATGTATGCATTTTATATGTATCTCTTCTAATGTATGCATTTTGCATTGGCAAAAGAAACTCGAATCATGTTCATTAGTGATTTGTAGGAGGGAAAAGTGTTCAAGAACCAGAACCAAGCCCTTATTTTCCCTTCCAGTGTAATTCCACTTCCTTTTTTTTAATGTCTATACAAGGGATGTGCAATTTTAACAACAGGGACAAATTGGAGGAGCATATGTGCATGCAACATGGATTGGCACACATGGTTCCCCTTGGCAGCTTGGGATATTCACTTGGAAACCTGATTCTGTGCACGTCTAGCCCTTAGCAGGATCTGGGCAAAAGGGAATGAGCAAAATTGATTTTTCTCAGATGGAAAAATGTTGTGGAAAATCTGCAGCAAGAAAGATTCCACTCTTTGTGCATTTCTCTTCTATATTTCCTCCTTGAATTAATCCTAGACTGTGTTCCTTCCATATAGCTCATTGGATTTCTAAATGTCATGTATAAATGAAAACCTCATTTGGTTGTTGTTGCTGTTGTTATTCCTATTGTTGTTAGCATTGAGTGCTGCTGCTCCTATCTCTCTGCCCTCTGGTGTGGCTGCACAGGCTGCAGTGATTTCAGCAAATCATTAGCAACTCCCTTCTCTCTGCAATAACTTGCACTGGAGCCATCCATCTCCTCAAAAATTTATTACAGCATATTGAGGTTTTCTCTTAGACTGTTCGTAGCCAATTCCATTTGAAGGCAATCAAATCTCAGTGGAAGACCCCCCACTCCGTATTGATGTTGCTTTGAAATGTTTTTTCCCCTTATTTCATTCTTTTCCCTTCATTTTTCATCCTTTGGGTGTGTTGCTGTCCTTTCTCCGGATTCTGTTGGTGAGCTAAATGCAGTCCAGACAAGGCACTGGATAATCAGTCCTCACTCAGTGCACCAGCCACCTTTCAAAAGATTTTCTGAGACAGATGGATAGGTAGATAGATGGAGAGACAGACACAAAACCTCAGGATGAGCTGGTTTAAAAGATGTACTTTCCATCTATTACTGATGGTGCTTAAACTCAAATAGTATGAATTTTCCAAATCATAATGTTCATTTGTGTTATGGAATTAATGCAGCATTCTCTTTATCTTCTCTGATACATACTGTGTGCCTCTTTCCCTTCTTGGCACAGCAGTACCCCAGGTGCCAGGAAACGTCAGAAACATAGTTCTCCAAGGGGCTGGATGTCATATGGTGTTGCCCTGCCCCAGCAAGTTATGTTTGGTGGAATGGGATAATAAGTCAGGGTTTAGGAAAGCACTCTTCATCCTGCTGCCTTATAGTTCAACAACCCCCAGTGTCTCTAGCCATTGGCATCTATGGTCCAAACTCTGCATAAGTTACTACTGCCAGAATCAGGTGCAAACTCCTTGTAGACTTTTTGGTGTTTCTTAAGGAAGAAATAAGATAAGAAACAAGAGATTTAGGGATTGTCTGCATTTGCCAGAATTCTCCAGGCAGCCCCCAGAGTATTCTAGCCCCTGAAATCTCTTCCTTACCTGCAGGGTTTGAGGGAACATCAAAGAAGATGGTTTTCCACATGGTCCATGTGAGCTGGACAGTACTGCCACTGCAGGTCCATGTCATTCTGAGGTCAAAACTATACGCCCAGCCTTGTTCTGCCCTTGGAGCAACTCATGACACAAAATTACTTGGTAGGGATTCTCACAGGGACTGTTTGGGAAGAGAGTCGGCCATTGTCACTGCATTCTGCTCCAGGCTTTCTGAAAAACCCAGAGCAAATGGTAAGCCTTTTTCATGTGGAACGAGGAGTGGAAACCCCAAATCACATCCGGATATTCCAAAAATATACTCAGTTTGGGGTATGGGGCCTGCATAATGACTTAAACTGTCATACTTCAGACATATTATGAGAAGACATGACTCACTAGAAAAAACAATAATACTTAGTAAAATAGAAGATAGTAGGAAAAAAGGAAGACCACATTACAGAAGGATAGGATCAATAAAAGAAGGTACAGCCCTGAGTCTATAAGACCTGAGCAGAGCTATAGAGAACAGGGTGCCTTGGAGGTCTCTAATTCATGAGGTAGCCATAAGTCAAAGTTGAGTATATGACAGTTAACAACCACAAGGTGCTGCAAGGATCACCTAGCCCAGAGCTTCTCAAGATATCAAATGTGGTAGCCTAGCAATTTCCCCCTCAATGCACCAAGGAGGGGAACTATATTTGTACCATATCATTAATATGTGAGAGGCGAAACAGACCAAAGGGGTGACTTGAAGCTGCCCCTGAGAGAGCCGGGTTGGGGCAGCAGCAATTACATGCTGCAGCCCCAATCTGCCAGTAAAATGCTGCTCCTTTTTGAGCCAGCAAAAAGCTGGCTTTTCCCACCCCACCACTGCTTTATGCTGCTCCTGTGGAGTGCAGTGTGTAAACACCATACTGCTACCATGCCCTGAACCTGTCTGTTAGGTGTCTTTGGGCATGCATTGTGCATACACTATGCTCCCAAGACAGCTGGAAGCTGGCTTTTCATGCTGGTCTGTACTGGCCCTGAGTATAGTTTCTTGGAAACTTACCACAGACCAGGAATTGATGGCTCATGGACCAGCATGGATGCACAGATCATCACCTTAAGAAGTGACCTACATCTATCTCTGAGACAAAGCAATAGTGACCCATTTTTGGAACTTTTAAAGCTCACTGGTTATTGAAATCTCTGGTTTTGCTACTATAAAGACCAGAATATTTTTCTTAATTTCAGTTTGTTGCCTAACTTTATGTATCACATAAGGCTAGAGAGACAGATCTGGGAGACATCTGGGCTTTATCATTTGAAAAGCAGGAATTATGGCCCAACTATTAAGTGCTCCCACCCACCCATAGCCTAGTAAACTATTTCCTCTGTAGCTGAAATTCTGTTTGTGAAAAGTACCTTCGGTATGATTTGGACCTCTTCTTTTTGTTGGTGGAAGATGAGAAATCACGTAAGAATAACCGTCTTCATCCCCTGAGGGCCTGGTTTGTGGATAACAAAGGCCACTATGATTGCTGTGCTATGGAGCTGTTTGTGGTGCTGAAAAATCCACTTTAGAGGAGAGACAAGGAAATTTGCTCGGTCTAGAGGGTTCATTGACTATTTCAAAACAGCAGGGCAAATGTGTTCTCATACTCTTCCCCAGCATAAACACATGTATAGCATTTAAAATTGGACTGCATATGGTAGCTGATATATAATGGTATTTAGTGTTTTCTGTTTTTAGTAGGTGGCAGGCAAAGCACAAAAATCAGTGTGTATAGAGCCATTGTACTGTCTATTCTTGTTTATGGGTCTGAAACATGGGTCACTTATCACCAACACCTATGACTCCTTGAACACTTTCACCAGCGCTGTTTACGTACAATTCTAAATATACACTGGACTGACTATGTGACAAATGTTGCTGTCCTTGAGCAAGCAGGGATCACTAGCATTGAGGTCATGCTATTGAGGAGGCAGCTGTGCTGGGCAGGACACGTTTCTAGGATGAAGGACCATCACCTCCCAAAAATAGTATTCTACGGTGAACTCGCCACAGGTCAGCGTAAGAGGGCGCCCCAAAGAAGAGATACAAGGACTCCCTGAAACAACATCTCAGGCTCAACCAAATTGGTCATCAACAATGGTCTACCCTGGCCTCGCACCGGGAGGCATGGAGGCGCACTATCCATGATGCTGCAGCCTTTTTTGAAAGCTCACACTGAATGAGTCTCGAAGAGAAACGACAACGCAGAAAGAACCACAACCCGGAAACATCACCGAAGGAGACTTTCTGCTGTGCTTTCTGCAACCAGACTTGTTTATCTCGGATTGGCCTTTTTAGTCATCAGCACGCTTGTAGAAAGCGCGGGATGAGTCCTTCCTGAATCTTCATTCGCGAAGTAAAGCCAGAGATGAGTTGGCAGGCAGTACAGCTTAGTATATGGAAGCATGTATTAGATAACTCAGAATGTATTTATTATTTTGACCATGCCTGACAATGTATTTGACAATGTCTGACATGTTTGACAGCCAGCATCCACACCAAAGAAATCAAGAGATGACAAGTCTCAGGTACTTAGATTTGGGTGTGGGGTGATGCATAATGTGAATGTGAGGTTTGTGTTTTAAAAATTTCCTATTCAAAGATTGGTTAGAGATGTGTTAGTGCAGTTCATAGATCAATTTTAGGACAGCTTTTCAAAGCTTTGAACAGCTCTGAACATTGTATGATATTCCATCCAGCAACTAGATAAATAGATTATACCTCCACTTATGTTTATGTATGACACCTATAATATCTAAACTGGGTCTCATAACTAAGTTGGTAGACCTCTGGGTGTTTTGCAATAGACTGTCAAGGGTTTCTAACTGGACAGCCTCCCCCACCCCACCCCTCCATGAAGAGATACTGTACACAATATGTGTTGCTGGTACACCAGCAGCATTCTCTTCTTGAGCTCCAGTGTATTATTAAAAAGATTTATCCCTTTAAACAGCCCCATTCACAAGACATTCCTGAGAGCACCTGTGTGTGTGTGTGTGTGTGTGTGTGTGTGTGTGTGTGTGTATCACAATCCCATGCATTTCACAGGGTTTTCTCAGAGGTGGCTTTGCCAGTTCCTTCTTTTGAAGGAACCTGGTATTTATTGGTGGTCTCCCATCCAAATACTAACCAAGACTGGCCCTGCTTAGCTTCCAATATCAGATAGTTCTCATACCCCTAAGGTATTAAGGGACCTATTTTGTTATTGTTAAGTGCCCTCAGGTCAGCCCTGATTCATGGCAACCCTGTGGATGAAACATCTCCAAGATCCCCTAACCTCTACTGCTGTGCTTAAGTCTTGTAGACTGAGATCTGTGAACTCTGTAATTTAATCTAGACATCTGGGATGCAGTTTTCTTCACCTTCCATTTCCCTCTGTCCTCCACCTTTCCAAGCATTACTGCCTTTTCAAGAGAGTCATGTTTTCTCATGATGTAGTCAAAGTATGACAGCCTCAATTTTGTCATCTTGGCTTTCAGGGAGAGTTCTGGTTTGATTTGTTCCTTGCCTTTTTGGCTGTCCATGATATCCTCAGCACTCTTCTCCAGCACCATATCCCAAATGAGTTGGGGTTGTTTTTTCTTACCCATTTTTTTCCACTGTCCAGGTCTCATATCTGTACATGTTGATGGGGAATCCTCTTAAAATTAAACTGGGGTTTTGACTAAATTGTTTTAAAACACACACACACACACACCTAAAGTGGCATAGGTTTTCTAAACACCCTCAGTCCTAATCTCTAAATCAGTGATCCCCAAACTGTGCTCTTTAAGGGATTTGGGATTGAGCTCCCAGAATCCCAGACTATTGGCCAACATGGCTGAGGCTTCTGGGAGATGGAGTCCAAAATCTCTTAAAGGGCACAGTGTGGGGACCACTTCTCTAAATGATGTTAGTTGGCTGGAAATTGGTCTAAAATTATAGAAGTGTAGAAAAGAGTTAAATTGATAGCCACTCCCAGGGTTGATTTTCCAACAAAATTTTCCCTGCTGCAAAAATAAAAATTAGTCACCATTCTACTTCAGTTACCTACTCCAGATTTAAAGCTTTCCACGCTGTGAGAAGGGGTGAAGCCTGGGAAGAGTGGTCTTGGCCAGACCATGGCCAGAGCAGCCAAGGTGCTAAACTGTCTGGTTTGCCTTGCTCTCCTGTAAGCGCTACCTGCTTGCCTTAATGCAACATGCACTGTTGAAATAAGCAACATTTGATGTGGGTTTTTGTGTGGTAGCACTATGAATCCAACTACATCAAAGAAATTCTTCACCTCAGATTTCTTGAATTTTAGGCGTATGTATTTTGTACCAGGCTCCAATTATTCAATCTTGGGGTTCTAGTTTTGTTTTTTAAAAGTACATTCACAAACCAGACACCTGCTCACTGTGGGTTAGATGGAGCAATATAAGGCAGCTTTGTGTGGAGCACGCTTTGTGCTTTTCACATTGCTTCCATTCTCCTAAGGCAATGGAAAATTGGCTGCTCCACATCTCTGCTCTGTCAGCTGATTTTTATCTCTCACAGCCAATCAAGCAGTGACTGTATATAGGAACTGTGTGCTCTCGGTAAGGGGCCCTTGGCTAGGAGTTCATTAATGGGGCTCATCAGACATTCTTCTGCTGTGCCTCTCAAACTAAGCAGTGGCGGTGTTCTTTAGTAGCCCCAGTCTTGGTTGGCATGTCCAACAGAAATGAGGACTTGACCAGAGACCAGTTGAAAGGGATCATGGCAGGCATGCTGTGGAGCAAATGGAACAAGTGGTATAGATGTCCTGAGATCTCCGTTACTATTTGGGGCTTTAATCACAGCATCTTCTCACTTAAATTAACCCTGAGTTCTTCCTTCCTACTTAGTGGAGACTCCAAGTAGCTAGCAAACCCTGCTGCAAAAAAATATTTGATTATCAGACATACAGTCACCTCTTCTTCTTCTTTCTCTCTCAGCTATTGCCTGACAAATGATTGATATTTTTCTCTCTTGGCCTATAGCATTACTCAACAGCCTTCACAATCCCTCCCCAAACTAATATTACCTACCTCCCCCTTGAGAATATTGCTGTAATTTGGATCAGCTCCAATGCCCCTTAACTTTTCTATGCATTGTTCACTGCTGGCTTCCAGGTACTCCTTTGTCCTAAATCCTGATGAATTCCTAGCCAAACAAGGATTACGCAAGCAATGTGATGTCACATTATCACACACAGATTTGGTTATATAAGAGCATCACAATTCCAAACAGAGCAAAGGAAAGAACCAGTGCCACCATTCTGAACAGGCATCCTTATGACCACCTAGAGCCATGTTACCTATCCCAATTCTGAATGGACAAACATTTTTATCTCATTCATGAACCCTCTTAAAGTAACCCTCCCTCCCTCCCTCTCTCCCCCTCTCTTCCCTTAGTTAACTAAAAACATGGTGTTTGTAACTCCGATGTACTTTCCATCCATGCTACAGATACACTCCAGCAAAATCACATACTGTATACCTTCACAGAGAATGGATGTGAACATTGCATTCATGTTTCTCATTCCCATACAGTTTTGACTTGTCCAAATAGAATTTGGATCCCAGTGAAAGAATAGCCACTTGGGTAAGTGGGGCACTTACTTCTTGGTACTGAATTCATAAGACAAAGTTGCAAACTTCAAAGTCCATCAGCTTAGAATGCCACATACATTGATGATGTTGCTGCTGCTGCTGCTGCTGATGATGATGATAGAGGAAGAGGAGGAAGAAGGCTGCATTACAGATGGGTCAGTCAAGGAAGCCATGGCCCTGAGTCTGCAAGACCTGAACACAGTTGGTAATAATAGGGTGTCTTAGAGGTCTGTGATTCATAGGATCACCATAAGTCTAAGCCAATTTGATGACAAACAAAAGGCCTGTTATGATAGATAAAGCATACATCTTGAAACAGAATGGGAATTTAGTGAATGTTGTATTCCTTCTGAGAGCCCTGATACTTTGCCCTATAGCCCCATCTCAGGGAGGTAAGGCAGCTGTTGCAAGAGTAGTGAATGAGTTTCCCCTGGATGTGAAAGGCACACATTCATTATATGAGAGGAATAAAGGAGTTACTCAAGAACATTGTTAGAATGGAACAGGGAGATAAATCTTCTCTTTCCCCTTGGCAAACAAAACCTGCTTCTACTAAGAGTCTCAACATGGCTTCTAATTTTTGGTCACATTGAAGTGTGATGAGATACTAGGTGAGTGGGAGGTTGCTTTCTATGGCTGGAATCTTCCTGGTGACATGCTCTAATATAAATGCCTGCAGCTGCATTTTTTGGTTGCACAGGGAAAGTTCTGCTGACATAATGATTTAAAAACTTCTTGCACTTTCTGAGTCACTGTCTACATCCTCTAGCATAAAAGGAAAATGTATGGTACTACTATTTTGGAAGCTCATCGTTTCAATTAAGAAACAGTGACATCTATTGTATCAGGGAATACATTCAGAGTTGGTGCAGCAGAAAGCTCTCTAAAGTTGGTTACTGAAAACCCTAATTCTGGCTTCTAAGCATGCAAGAATATTGGTAGCCATCATGGAGGAGACCCCATGTGTGACTATCCCTTTCTGATAAACAAGAACAAAGACCAAGTGACTTTTTGAGAAGACGAAGGAAGTCTGAGATAGTTCCAGATCTCCATACATATCTCCATGATCTATGTAATGAGTGGCTCATTCAAAAGGTCAAGGAGGTGAACTGCATAATCCCACCTGGTCATCTAGCTATCACTTCACCACCACCACCACTGAGGTTACTTGGTGCTACTTGCTTGGGTACTTTAATGTAAAGCACTTGTTTAGTTACATACTCATAGGTCTCCCTATTAACCTCCTCCTTTGAACATCTACAACCTTTAGGTTTCTACAAGTCTGCTGATACTTCCCTCTTGTGTGCGCTGTGCCATGTTAACTACTTAAGAACAATTCTGCTGTCCATTCATATATAGAATATATATGTGTGTGTGTGTGTGTGTGTGTGTGATATTTCCCAATTAGCCATTCATTATTTGGGAGATAGTGAATGGGGCCATTTGGACTTGAATTCAACTTAGCACTTATGCTTAAGTGTCTTGTTGAACTGAAGCCTGGAAGAGAAGTGGGGGAGAAAATATACTTCCTCATAAATAAAGAAAATGTAGCTGTGGTGGACAGAAAACTCAAAAGCAAGGTGAGGGGAAGGACAAGGAGGCAAAGGAGAAGGTCAGAACAAGGGTAATTAAGGAAATGCACCAAAGAGAAATTATACAAGAGAGGATTAGAAAACTACAATTGGTGTCAGTTCCAGGAGGCATAAATCAGAGGTAGTTGTAAAGGAGATAGCAGAGATGTGATAGGAAACCCAGGGATGAGAGCATGTTGCAGCTAGGATATGAGCTTGAAATACAGTATGTCGGCAAAAAAAGAAAAGAAAAAGAAAAAAAGAAAGGGGAGAAATATAGGCCGGGTGATTTATACGCTGTCATATGCTGTGTTGGGGAAGTGGCAGTTCCAGTCTAGGCAGCTCTTGGGAGACTATAACTGGAATGCTGCGTTCTGGTCTGTGCACATCAATAGCTGAAAAATAGCAACAAATAACAAAAAGAGCCATAAGGCAACACACTGCACAACATTACTAGGATGGTTGAAAATACATAAAGGGGGTCATTAGTATGGCAAAAAGAAAAAGAAAGGAAGCCATAGGGCATACACAACATAATTGACAGAAAGCAGGCCGCTCATCCCCTTCAAGGCAAATTTGTTTAAGGGGTGCCAAATCTTGCTGTCTTTGGAGTAGAATATATTAACACTGGAGCTTTTATGCTGTCATTCTTCTGTTTGTTAACAGCCTAGCCAGGTATAGGCATTCAAGAGGGGATGTTGGGTTTTCAGCTCCTAACCCTGTCCCCAAACCCCTTGCATTTGAAGTTCTTATGGGCCAAAGAGCCTAGTGACAAGTAACACTTGTCTTCCTCATAGAGCATGTATTTCTCATAATTGTTCCAGGAGCATGCTAAAATCTTGCCTATTTTTGGAAGACTATCTGATGTTGGTGATCTTATTATGCCTTTTAGGGTTAACAGCATATTGGCTGCAGTTCAGCACAGGGCTTATATCTTTGTAAGCAGACTTACATGTACAGGAAATAGAATTGACTAGTTTCACAACATCCATATGGACTTAGGAGCTGCTGTGGCATTACAAGATACATGTGTCTGTTGCGCAATGGTAGCCAGCGGAATGACTGGTGCATCACAGTCTCGATGTACCATGGGCATTGTTGTCCATCATAGCTAACCAGGGAATATGAGAAGTGCCCAGTATGCATTACATGTGCCCAATGAGTATGAGAAGTGCCAAATGCACACCTGATGCAAATCAAAACACTACTGCTGGTGAACAGATACACATATTTTGCTCTCCAACCCACAAGACCAGAAAGCAAAACTTGGTTGAAAAATGGGCCATTTTATTTAATCTATCACCTGTTTAGCTTTAATCCCCTGAAATATGCAAAAAAAAAAAAAGTGTGGGAGACTTAATGCAGGAGCAGTTGAGGAAGGAGGTTCTCAGCTTCTCCTGGGCAAGACACCCAAGCCCTAAGAAGAGTCCAAACACTTGGGTTGCTCCGCTGCTGGCCTGCTACTGAAAAGACAATCCAAGGCCCCCATCCCAAGTTGTATGACTTGTAGTGAGGGCCAAATTCTCAGGCCAGCCCCAAGGGCAGTCTCTTTCACCACCCAGGAGCAGTTCCAGAGGTCTCTCCTTCACCAAACGGATGCCATAGTTGTTCATTAAAAAAAAAAAAATCCTACTTCTCCTCTCATTACTTGCCAAGTGACCACCTGTTTAAGACACACTCTAGTCCAATTCTTCAGCTGCCAATCTGACAGTGTAAGGTAGGGAAAAAAAACACATGGAAAAGAAGGGGAATCCTACCCAGCCCCAAAGCAATCAGCAAGCTTACACTAAGTCAGGGGTAGGAGGGAGGGTGGGTAACAGCAGAAGAAAAAAGAGGCAGAGGAGGGAGTGGCAGGATTTTCATATTGCTCTGCTCCAGATTTTAGTCTGAACTTTAAAAGAGCTGTCTGAGGTGCTAAGTGTGTTTTGAAGATAAAGTTCAGTATCATGGATAGCTTCTGTGAAGGTGTGCATAGGTTTGTGTAGATTTTATGCACATGAATTCATGAGTGAGTGGAATATGGTGACGAACTAAACAGACACAGGCCTAGGCCCTGTTCCACGCATTCATTTCTACCTAAACTATTGGTTGGCACCCTATTCAGTAGATCCTAGATCATAAACAGGACTTACAACCTTGTAATATTGGGGATTCGTGTTAATGGGCAGTAATGCCCAAATGTAACCCCAAAACCTTTTCTGTTTAGCAACACCCTGACCAAAGAGGTTCCATGACACTGCAAATCAAGGCACTGGGAAATGATGTTTGCAGCATTCTCCCATTTATGGCTTGCATTGAGAAAAGCTTGACTCTGAGGGGTCTTTCCAGCTGCCTGTTCTCAAAACACCCCATGTCTTGTATCATTTCCCAGTGCCCAAATCTGCAGTGTTGCAGAAACACTTTGGTTGAGGCATTACCTGAAAAGGTAAGCTTTTGGAGAGTGGCACCATCAGACATAGCTACAATGGAACTCCATGATCATAGTTTTATCTGACAATGCATTATCACAGCCACCAAATTTTTAATTTATCAACATTTATTCATAAATAAGATGGAAACAATTTGAGATTTTAAACAAAAAAATGTCAGCAAAAGTGAAAGTGATGGCTGCACGGGAGAAAGTATCAGCAGAGAGCTTTGAGAGCTCATCTCTTAAAATTCTGGCTTGGAACATCTGTATATTCAGTCATGTTTGTAGTGCTGAATTATAGCTGCCACCTCTTTTATCTAACAGGCATTTCTTCTTTGACACCTAGACATCAGGCAGATACATCATAGTCTTGTCCACATTAGGAACCTATTGGCTTTTGTATGCAAAGGAATCTTGTAGCACCTTTGAGAGTAACTGTACAAAGAATGTTTTAGCATAAGCTTTCATAGACTTGATCTACTTCCTTAGATGCAAAAGTAGACCAGGTCTACGGAAACCTACACTACAACTTCTTTTGTCTCTGAATTCTATTGACATTTGGTGGGTGCTGATCAGTAATAATTTCCTTCACTTAAATAATAATGATTAACAAAATTTTCCAAATTTCTCAGAGAACAATGTGAAAAGAACCTGAGCAGCTGGACATATTGATCTACCACAGATGACCTGCATTCAGTTCTAGGCTGTAGAAGTGGAGTTGTGCAGGCACTGCTATTGCAAATGCAGATGCACATTTGGTTGTGTTTTCCATCGCACATACTGCATTTGCTGGTGCATTTAATTGCCCATTTGGTTGCTCATTCAGTGGCACATTCATTCAGTTACCATTCAGTCCAGGGGCTCCAAATCACATTATTCAACCCAACATAAGATGTTAGCCTTGATCTCCAGTATGTTGGAGAATGCCAGATTCTCTCTAGCCATATGCCGTGGAAATGATGCACTGCAGAAAAGAGATGGCCAGTGTTGTTCAAGAGAACATCATACCACCATGCTGCCAAAAGTAAAATGATTCCTTACTCTCACTGCCAGTTTTGCCAAGTTGAAACAATCTGGTATATTGCAGCCTATAAAATCAAATGAACTACTGTTTTAAACCCAGAAGCAGAAAATTTCTAGTGCTTCTCCTTAATGGTTTTTCTCAAGGTATGCATCCACCATCTTTTCCCAAAACTGCAAAGTAAGAAACAACTAGAGAACAGGAAATGCAGCAAAGAACCTTTAAAAAAAAAGAAAAGAATAAAGAGCTTTAAAATGGGATGGAGATGAGCAAGAAAGCACAGATCTCAAAGCACAATGGCAAATGCTATAGCAGAGCTCTCTCTTTCTCTGTCTCTCTCACATATACAAACAACATATATGAGAAAGGGTTGGTTTTTTTCCTTTGCTGAGACAGGAAGAATTGGCTCTGGGAGAATTGTCAAGAGAATTGTTGGTCAGCATGCAATTGTATTGTTCAAGGGTAATTGGCATAGTTTTGGGGAATAGGTCAAAATGGCTAGAAACAGAAAGGTTGTACAGTATACAAACAAAGAAAGAATGTTTGTAAGAGGGTTATTATATAGCATACTATTTGGTGGGGGAGTGGAGGTTGACACAAAACTGAAAAACGTTTCAGGACAAGCTGCTTGCAAGTAACGTATGCCAAAAATAAATGGGAATAAAGGAGAAAAAGAGATGCTGAGAGTGGGGGCAGTAAGAGTGGATGGAGATGATCAATACTGAAAGAATAAGCACTGAACCATTTTTGTGACTGATCCTTGAAGTATTTGCAATAGAATGAACGAAGCACAAAGATGTTTTCATCGGGAGGAAAAACATAATCATAACAGGAGAAAAGGCTGCATTTCTTGTTGCTTGTTGCTTGGGGGATGGGGGAAGATAGATAAAAGAGTATTATAGAATTCAAAAAGTCATGTTAAAATGCTTTGTTGTGTACCTTCAAGTTATTTTGAGTTATGGCACTGCTAAGGTAGAGCTATCACTGTGTTTTCTTGGCAGAATTCATTCAGAGGGGGGTTTCCCATTGCCTTCCTCTGAGGATGAGTGAGTGTGACTTGCCCAAAATCACACATAGGTTTCTGTGGCTGAGTAAGGATTTGAACCCTGGTCTTCCTAAGCCAACTCTCAAACCACTACACCAGACAGGCTCTCAAAATGCTGCTTCACATGCCTTATAATACTATTTAAAAGTAGTGATTGGAAATAACTAGGAGAAGTTACTAGTTACACTGATTGGGTTGCTTTATTCCTACTCATCAAATTACTTGTGAAACATGACTCTGTGGCCTGGGTATCTGAAATACTGTATGTCCCTATACAGTATAAGCCTGCCCAACATACATCATCCTCCATTCAGTAAACAGGCTTGCTTTGCCATTTCTCAATACAGGACAGCTTAGAGGAAAATGCCATATCTTGTTTTTAAGGATGTCCTACTTTTAGGCTGGCTTTATCTGGGTTTGAGCAGTTACAAAGAGGTCAAGTAACAGGCTTGTCGACTGTTAGCAGTGAATGACTCTATGGTCACAGCTGGGATGAGAATCTAGGACTCGGTTATCATTTTTCTTGTTGGTTTGCAGAGCTAACAACCCTATTCTAGTCATTCACCTTCTAAAACAGATGACGGGGTGGGGAATGATTGGAAAAGATTAATAATCATCATCATAAGGATGAAGCACTAAAACCCATAAGGGTCAGGGCACTATAAGGGCACGATTATTTTACTTGGGAGACAAATGCTGGCTTCAATTGGGGGATTAGGAATCTCGGATCAAAAGGGATAATGACAAATATTCCAAATGATTATTGAAATGTTTGTCTCTGTGGCAAAAACAACACGGGCAATGACACAAATGACCACTAAAAACATGCAGAATAACCACTGGAAAAATGCAGGGCAAAGCTTTCCTGGCAATAAATGTTATCTAACTCAGACAAGGAGGGCTGGGATGCAGCTGATAATATAACCTAGACATTGTTACATCAATTGGTTTAATGAGTCAACTGATGTGGAAGTCACCAGTTATTCCTAGCTAAACCACTTTGGTCTCAGCACCCCCCCCCCCAAATCTAAATCCCATGATTCTTTGGGGACAATTAAATAATGCAAACTGTACACACATTTTGCTGCCTGATTCCAAGCAAAAAATCCCTCTACCCCCAGACATTCCCTGGCTCCACATAGGTCTGAATCAAAGTGGGCCATTTTCTGAAGAACTGATTCTGAATCAAACTTTGTGCTTGGTGACTATCCCACTGTAGTGGTGAGTAAGATTTCCAAGTACTATATCTATTTTATCTTGCAATGCCAAGACTTCTGCATGCAAACAATGCACTCTGCTACTGGTCTATCTCCCTATGAAGCCCCATTGCAAAGAGTTGCATTGTTATCTTGGTTCTGTCAGTTGTACAACCAGCCTTCTGTAGGGAATCAGCTCATGCACTCATCGTGTGTCCATTGGGACATAGCATAAGTCATCTTATGTGCAGTTATGCCTTCATGGTGCTACTCACTGCTTGTGTTGAATGGTAGGGTTGACTCTGTATCCCTTGCTATTTAACATCTACATAAAACCACTGGAACAGGTATCTTGGGGTTATGCTGATGACACCAAACTCTATCTCTACTTTCCATCCAATTCCAAGGAAGCTATCTATGTGTTAAAACCAAGTCTGATGAAGATGAGGCAAACAAATGGAATTTTAATGCAGACAAGATAGAAGTGTTCCTGGTCAATTAAAAGGCAGATCAGGAAACAAGGATTCGATCCCCCTGAAATTTCATGTTCACAATTTGGCATACCCCTAGGTGTCCAGGTTTTGAAAGTGGCCAGGAGTGTTTGCACAGCTACAAGTGTTCCTTCACATGTCAGATCTGGCTATGGTGACACATGGATTGATTACATCCCACTTGGATGACAGTAGCACAATCTAAGTGAGGCTGCCTTTGGAAACTGTCTGGAAACTTCAGTGGGTCCAAAATTCTAGCCAGGCCCTTGACTAGAGCTGGTTATCAGGAGCATAAAACACCCTTGTTGAAATAACTCCATCAGCTACTGGTCCATTTCAAGCTAGAATTCAAAATGCTGGTCATAATTTTTAAAGCCCTATACAGGCTGGACCCAGACTATCTGAAAGACTGAAATCTCCCTAAATGAAGCCAGACTGAATTTTAAGATCTGTGGGAAAGGGCTTTGTCTCAGTCCCACCACCATCACAGGATCTTTGGACAGCACCTTCTCAGTGGCTGCTCCCAAGTTGTGAAACTCACTTCCACAGAAGGCTCAGCTGGCCCCCTCCCTGTTTTATTTCTTCGGGAGACAAAGACCTTGTTATTTAGCCTGGTCTTTGATTTTTAAACTTACTGCAACAGAGTTTTTAATCGGTTGTGTTGTGTATTCTTTTTAATGTTTTAAACATGTTTTAAAACTGTTTTTAACTTGAGTTTTTAAAACAGAATAGTTATTTATTTTTTGAAAAATTATATTATTAGGGTGTTTGGTTTGGTTTGGTTTTTTTAGCTTGACTTAGTTTTACTCTAAGCCACCTTGAATCCTGTGCTGGCAGAAAGCTGGGGTATAACTTACCTAAATAAATAAATGTGTGCAACCGAATATACATCAAAACACATAACAGCATTGCATACATTACTCTAATTCTTCAATCTTGAATTGGACATGGACAACCCTCTTTAGAAAATATGTCCAACCACTTCTGGTGGGGAACTTGCAGTATGGAGCCCTGGTGGTGCAGTGGTTAAATGCCTGTACTGCAGCCATTCACTCGAAACCACAAGGTTGCGAGTTCAAGACCAGCAAAAGGGCCCAAGCTCTACTCAGGCTTGCATCCTTCCGAGGTCGCTAAAATGAGTACCCAGACTGTTGGGGGCAAATTAGCTTACTTGCTAATTAGCTTACTTGCTGTTCACCGCTATGATCTTTGGAATAGCGGTATATAAATAAAACAAATTATTATTAATTATTATTATTTCAGATGGCAGATCTGTGGGAGTGGTTGAAAAATGAAAGGATAGCCATGTTAACTATAAAACAAATTCCAAAAACACATATTGTGGTGACGCCTTTATCTAGGCAACTAAAAGAAAGGTAAAAATGTCTTTGTGCAAGCTTTTGAGACTACAGGTCTCTTCATCAAGGAAAGAGGTTTTGAAAATTAGGCATAGCAAAGATGGTGTTGTTGGGGGAATTGTAATCATAACATGTAGTCTGCATGTTGCATTGAAAGGCTATGAGAAGAAGGGATACCAGACAATCAAATTAAGCTCCTCAGGTCATCCTCTCAAAGCCCTTGGGCTTTTTGAACATTGGGAAGGCAATAAAAGTGCATTTTGATACTAGTTTTTGAAAATACAGGACCCCCCCCCAAGAATTCAAAATTATGACTAGCTGCCAACGGCGCCTGCGAGTTTGCATGAACGCAAACAGTTCTGAGTTTTAAGCCTTAAAAAAAAAGGAAAGGAAAGATGCCCATTTTCTTTGAATGTTGCCATGAAGATGCAATACATATTCTAAATATAAATACATGTGTGTGTTGTGAGGAAAGAGGAGGACACAAAAGTCCTTTGTGAGAGAAAAATCTCCTCTTTGCACACAAATATCTAGAAACTATTAATTTGGGGGGAGCAGCTAGGAAGAAATACATGAAAGGAAAATTGATTTCTATTTAAATGGTATGTTTTCATCACCTTTTTTCCAAGCCTGAACATTCATCTTTGAGCACCTGTGCTAATTGATTTCAAGTGCAATTCGACGCAATCGCTGTAGAATAATAAATCTACGCCCAAGGAGCCCAGGAGGGGAATATCAGCTAATGCTAGAGGGCCTGGAGAACAATGACTGGGAAGGGGGAGAAACATGAATTTTAACGCAAGAGTCACTTGAGGTTTTGAGAAGAACACAAAGAGTTGGGAGGGGTAAAAGTGTAAGTGTACTGGTCAAATCATCCCAAATTTCAGCTACTTTCCATGGGACAATTGTACATCTGCATGGATGTTCTAATTACCCTTTGGGCTGAAACCATATAAAACAACTTGAGTGCTATCATTTCTTGCAAGCATAAAGTCAAATTGAGGAGAGAAGTGTTTTAATATACTGAAATAATTCAGGGGGTGATATAATTAAAAAGGCTTATAGGTAATATAAAAGCTACCATTAATCTAGGCAATGTTCACAGAGCAGGAAGAAATCTGAAGGTAGCTCCTAAATCTAAAAAAGGAGAAGGAAAGTAGAGACAGAATTACTGCAATGAAAATTAAAAAGAGGTAGACAATGAACAGATAGATTAGATAGATAGATAGATAGATAGATAGATAGATAGATAGATAGATGATAAATATGAGAAAATCATGGAGTTGTTGGAAAGTACACTGAAGGCCATCTTGTCCAACTCTCTAGCAGTGCAGGAATCTAGTAGTAAAGCACTCTGTGTGGTAGCCATCTAACCTCTACAGAAAAGGCTCCAACAAAGGAGAGTCCACCACCTGTTGAGGAAGGTTCAATGGTTCTTGACCATAGAAACTTCCTCCAAATGTATAGTCAAAATCCTCATTCTTGTAATTTGAATCCATTGAATCCTATTCCTCTGGAACATAAAAATACAAGTTCACTCCCACATGACATTCTTTTAATGATAGCTATCATATAATTTCTCACGGGCGGGTTATAGACCGCCCATTTGGGGCGGTCTGCACCCGCCCCTTTCCCCGGTGTATCGGGGCCTCAATGTGCAGAGCGGCAGCCGCTGAGGCCCCGATCTGCCACTTTTCAGGCTG